>NW_009646751.1:0-1333 GCF_000708025.1 Charadrius vociferus | reverse complement strand
CTAGCCAATTTCCCACACTAACCTGTGTTTGGTAAGCTGAGAGGAACATCTGGACCTCAGATGGTCATGTTTTTAACAATCAGGCTGCAAGGGCAGCACAACTCTGGATGCCTGAGAAGACTTCAAAGGAACTGAATGTGGTTTGACAGGACTAAACTGTGTCTGTGTGCTATTGGATCATTATCCTCAGCATTTTATTTCAAGCTGTATATAAACTCTTGGAAAATCTCTATAGATGTCTTCATTCCCTTATGCAGAGGGGGGCTCATGATCATTTTGTAGTGAAATGAACCTTTTGTAGTTTTACCCTTGAGTCCCTTTCCTCCTTGGTTGATGAATGTCCCAAATCACTTTTGGGAAAACTTATGTATGTTTAGCTTCCTCAGGTGATATTGAACCCGATAGCCAATGATGGGAGGGACTTCCCTGATATTCAAGGGCTTGAGAGATGTGGGAAGAGAGATTACCATTGAAAACTAATGCAAAAAACCTGTTGAGTACCTCAGTCTTCTCCATGTTAGTTGTCACCAGTTCTCCTGTCTTGTTTATCAGGGGGCTACAGTTTCTTTGATCTTTCTTCTTCTGAGTGATGTACCTGTAGAAGCCCTTCTTATTATTCTTCGCATCCCTTGCCAAATTCAGCTCCAACTGTGACTTAGCTTTCTTGATCCCATCCCTATTCATCTGGGCAGCGTCCCTATATTCTTCCCAGAATATATGTCCCTGTTTCCACTGCCTGTGCATTTCTCTCTTGTGTTTCAGTTTGACCAGGGGGTACTTACTCAGCCATGCTGGTTTCCTGCCTTCCTTATCTGATTTCTTACATGTGGGAATTGAGAGCTCTTGTGCTCTAAGAAAAATGTCGTTAAAGAGCTGCCAGCTCTCTTCAGCTCCTTTATCCCTGAGGGAGTTTCTGGAGGGATCCCATCCACTCATTCCTGAAATAACTGAAAGTTTGCTCTCCTAAAATTCAGGGTCCTGACTCTACTCTTCACCTTGTCTGTATCCCTCAAGATTGTGAATTCCACCAGTGCATGATCACTGCAGCCCAGGCAGCCACCAATCTTGACCTCTCTAATGAGTTCATCTGTGTCGGTAAGCAACAGGTCCAGTAATGCTTCTCTTCTGGTAGGGCTGTCTATAACCTGGATTAGGAAATTATTCTCGACACACCCCAAGGGTCTCCTGGACTGCTTACAGCTTGCTGTACTGCTTTTCCAGCAGATGTCAGGGTGATTGAAGTGCCCCAGCAGGATCAAAGCCTGCGAGCGTGATGCTTTATGTAGTTGAAGTAAGAAAGCTTTGTCAACAGGTATTCCATCCCATCTGCCTC
>NW_009646750.1:44935-47802 GCF_000708025.1 Charadrius vociferus | reverse complement strand
TCATGCTCAGTATAAAGACTGAGGGATTAAAGGGTCAGCTCTTTTGTTTCTTCAATGGCGGATATCTGAGGAGGACTCTGTTCGTCGGCCTTTGATCCCAATCCTGAATGCAGATCCGGAATCCAGTTCCCGTCTGTCACTGAGTCCAGCCTGGGACTGCCCCAGTGCCAGCCGGTGTCGTGATTGTCATCTCGGGACCTTGATATGGTTTTGTATATGTTTCATTAATTTTTTTTTTAATTTTATTATTAATATTTATTTGAAGTAGTTTAGTTCTTTCTAAACTCGTTTATTTTTCCTCCTCTGCCCCTCTCTTTGAAGAGGGGTAGAGGGGAGCATCTGTCAGTCCCATCTGGGGTTCCCCAGGTCCCCACTAGCCGATTTGGCCTAAACCACGACACCTTGAGAAATTCCATTTTTATCATTTGTAGTCGTTTTGTATGCTTAGCTTGCGCTTGCTTCAGCAGCCATGATGTCAACATAAGAAACGAGATAAGGGAATTTATGCCTGAGAACCAATTGAAACCAGTGAGATACAAAGAAGAGCATTTGCCACCTGGATCTCTCAGCACTACACATGCCCCAAAAGGAGAGTTCAACTAAAGGACACCAAAAGAAGACCACCAAAGACCCCTGTAGGAAACCCTAAGACACTCAAGGCGCATGCACAATTACTATGCAAATATTATAATTAGTTCTAGGAAACAGAATGAATATGTATGTAGCAGAGTAATATGAGCTGGGTCTAAAGCAACATACGACATGCACACTAGGAGGAGCGATCCCCTGTGCGTCTAGCGCTGCAGTAAAGAATGCCTGCCTTCTAAAACTTTCCAACAAGTCTTAGAGGGTTTTCTTTGACTGAGTTTTATGGTACCACTGGGGCTAGAGGACAATTTAGAGGAGAATTTATGCAGATAAGCTGACTTCCCCATGATACCCAGATTGGTCTGTGGGACCGAGAATCCTTTCAAAGCTGTTCCTAGCATGTAATGCAGCAGAATATAATGCTAAGCAGCAGAGGCAGACCTTTTGCTAACAGAGCAATGAAATGCTGAGACTGTGTCACTCTTCTCATATGGTTTACATGCAAAGCAGTCACTTTCTGGCTGAAGGGGGCTTGCAAATGCTGCATAGGACATGCAGGTGTTACTGAAATCGGCAGAAACAAACTTTCTAAGCCTTAATTTAAGTTTAGAAAGCAGGCACTTCTTTATTACGGCACTGGACGCACAGGGGATCACTCCACCTAGTGTGCATCCTGAGTTGCTCCACTTATGAAAATTATATACGATCAAAACATACATCTTCATCACATTTCTGGAAAATAATTAACATATCATAAGATTCCCAAGAGCTCATTAATATATGTAAATGTCCATGGCACATGCACCTTCAGGTACACTGGTGGTCGTCCAAGGTCCTCTGGTGGTCGTCCATAGTCTTCCTCACTGTGTCCGCTGGTTGAACCTGATCCTTGCGCATGCTCAGCTTGGCCACAGAGTCTTGTCCCCCCCTTTAATCTTGGAACCTCCAGAAGATTTTCTCAGTTTACTAATCAGGCCTACCACTTATCATTCTCTTGACAGGTACTTCAATGCTATATTGTTCAACAGTTAGTTCAGATTATACTTAGTTACCAAATACATGTTACGGGTTTGATTTTCATTGATTAGTCCCTTGAATATATATATATTACTATCAATACCCATATCCAAATAATCAATGGTTATTTCTATTAATATCCATTAATGCATTTATTGATATTTAAATCAAGATGGGAAGGGCAAAGGGGGTCTCTGAGCAGCATCACTTGGTGCGTAGCAGGTTTCTATAATTACTAGACTCAAACAAAACTTATCTATTCTATTCTTCATTGTTTCTTCTGAGTTCTGCTTGTTCCTTGATACAGAACAATAATTATCTAGTGAGGGCTCTATGGTTACTAGTTTCAGAACACAGTGCTCTAACATTCTACTTCTACTATAACCAAAATCTGGTGATTTTACAATACAGGGGGTAATAGATCTGTTGGTGGACTTGCTCCAGATACAAATATTTCAGTGGTTTCACAAGATCAGCTGGCAGTGATGTCTGTTCCACATCACTCCTGATTTTGTAAAATATTTATTTTTAAATAAAAAGATAACATTTGGATCACTGATTCATTGCCACTCTGCTAATTGATCTAAGGAGTTTATAACCAGATGTGTATGTTGTTCCTGGATCTCCTAAAGTGGGAGGATGGTCTGTGGGAGGATGGATCTGAGATGATAGTGCTTTTAATGCAGTATCCTGATTTAGGAAACAAACAGTTAAGTAAGGAAGCTGCAGTGGACAACTCTGAATAGCAAGCCCCTAGGAAAAGCCCAGCAGGTGGTTGTTATGCGATGGAGCTCGAATTCATGAACTTCCTTTGGATCCTGTAAGGGATGTTTTAGAGGAAACTTAGAGGAAATGTTAAGCATCCTGTCAGGGAGCTCTTGGTGTTCTCATCAGCCGTTTAGTCCTGTACATTTGTCTGAGCTTCTGGTGTCAGGGGCCAAGTGTAGCAGTACATGCCAGACTTGATTGCGCTTTGTAGTAATATTTTCTCCAAGCTGCTATACAGCCTTGTAAGTAATGGGTCGTGGAACTGGGCTTCTGCCCCATTCTCTGCCATCCGCAGCTCTCCCCCTCGAGCGCCCAGAGGCCCCAGCGCCGCCCTGCTCGGCGGGGACGGAGGACGACGACCCCCGGGCGGCCCCGGTAGGGGGGGCGGGGCGGCGGGCAGCGCCGAGGTCCCGCCCCGCCGCCCGGCTGTAAACAGCGGCGCGAGCAGCTGCTAAGGGGTGGTGGTGGCCGCCGCAGCTGCCCGCGGGGGGGGA
>NW_009646750.1:44239-44851 GCF_000708025.1 Charadrius vociferus | reverse complement strand
CCCCCCCCCGCCGCCAGGTTGTAAACAGGGGCGCGAGCAGCTGCTAAGGGGTGGTGGTGGCCGCTGCAGCTGCCTGCGGGGGGGGAGCTCGTCTGTAGCTGGAGCGGGCAGTCCTGCGGGGCGGTTGGTGGTGCTGGCAACTGCCTGGGGGTGTCAGCATTTCTTGTTTGTGTGTGCATGGTGCTCTGCTCGATCCCGCGGGGTGAGATTTTGTGTCATCTGTTGTACAATGTTTGAGGATGATAATTTAGTCTTTTATGAAGCTCTTGTATTTGATAGATATATCAAAAATTAATCCCTGGGGTATTTTTTTCTTCTTCTCATTATTCCATAAGGCAGAGGTTCATGGTTTGATAATATAGAGGTTCACAGTTTGAACAGTGTGTTCTGCTGTAGCACCTAAATACTCACTGGCCCATTAGGGAGCAGTTTCAGGATCAGGAATGATAATGCTTTGATGATAACTGGTGATGATATGGTTGCTTCTCTTATACTGCAGCAGAGGAGGGCTTAGAGCATCTCCGCTCTCCCCTGAATCCAACAGGGTGACATGTAGCAATCTCTGCTACAAATAGTGAGGGGGCACCTCGAGGTGTTTTTGGGCAGAGGCAC
>NW_009646750.1:42633-44219 GCF_000708025.1 Charadrius vociferus | reverse complement strand
CTAGGCTGCCCAGTGGCTCTCACTTTATTGATGTACATCCACACAACTCTCTTCCACTGATCTGTAGCTTGGAAGTCATTAGTCATGAACAGCTCTTATGGAATGGGAGGGAAAAGGAGAACCACATGCTTGCCCTAGGTTCTCCAACTGGAGTGACCCTCAACAAGGTTTGTTGTAAGGAAGGAGCTGTCTGAATAATGACCCATGCTAGTTATGTGACAAGCTCAGTATTGTTTGTTCACCAAACCTAAAAACTCTCATTGTTACAGTGTTTCATGAAAGGCAGCTGCTTGGCAGGATGGGGCAAGATAGCCAACATCTGCTAAGCAAACAAGGCCAGGCTGCAAGGTCGAGTTATGCTAACATCATAAATTGTGAAAAGGCTTGGGAGGAAAGGAAAGGGGGAGGCTCAGTCAAGTCCTGCTAACATCATAAATTGTGATAAGACTTGGGAGGCTCAGGAAGACATGGAGCCTTCATCCCTGCGACCACCAAAAAGCAAAGGAAGAAAGAGGACGACCCCCTAGCAACAAACCGCGCAGACGCAGAGTACACCACTAAGAGAAACGCCTACACCAGAAGTAGAAGAGTACAAAACCAAAGACTTTTGTAACCTAAGTGCGCGCCGTCGGCGGAGTGAGACTCCCGGGCCGCCCAGCGCTGTTTTGCTTGCTGCCGCTTGCTAATAAATCCTTCAAATGTAATTGGCTCTGTCTCCTCGCCTCACTTTGTGAGACTAACTTATAACAATTTTGGTGCCGTGACTCGGATAGAGGCAATCTGGTGAGAAGCCCCATACGGGGGGGCGCCCCGCTGAAATTCAGCGGCCCTGGCTGGGAGCTATCTCATCACATCCTCTACCGACGAACCCTAAATTCGGCAACAAGCAAAAGAAAGCCGGCAAACCCTGTAATCTTTGTGCACGAAGCTCCGAACGAAGACGCAGGGACGCGTGAGTATAGGCCGGTTATCCGTTCGGTTTGGGTTGGGTATCCTGGAGTGCGACAGTGTGAGACGTCCACCGGACTTAGTAGTCCATCGGACGAAGCGAGTGTGGACCCCTTAGTAGTGCGGTTCCCATCTCCCGCGAGGGACTGGGCCACGAATAGGGGGAACGTGTGTGTGTGAGAAGGCACTCCGGAAGATGGGACAGAAGAAAAGCAAGCCTTCTGATCCCATGGGTGGATTGGGACCTCATGTGAGACTTCCCCAGATACCACCAGGCAGTTCGTTAGGTTTAATAATTAAATATTGGGATGATTACCCCTCTAGGCGGGGTAAGGACAAAGTAAAATTAATTCATTATTGTATGGAAGTTGGGGGGGGGACAAATAAGAGGAGACCCCCTTTATTGGCCTGTATTCGGTTCCTTCGAGAATTGGGTTTGTCAAGCTTTGAATATTTATGTAAATTCAAAAGAACCTTTTAGTTTAGAGGAGAGTGCATATGCTCATTTGTAGATTGGTTCAGAGACGAGAGTAAATTTATATCCACTAAAAGAAAACAAGGAAGAGAGTAAGAGGAGGAGGAGACCGAATAATGAAGAGGGAACCCCTCTTTCACCTCCTCCCTATATTCCACCACCC
>NW_009646750.1:34217-34764 GCF_000708025.1 Charadrius vociferus | reverse complement strand
AGTCAGATAATGGGACTCATTTTAAAAACAATCTTATAAGTAGTTGGGCAAAAGAACATGGCATTGAGTGGATATATCATATCCCCTATCATGCACCAGCCTCTGGGAAGATTGAGCGATACAATGGACTGTTAAAAACCACCCTAAAAGCAATGGGGGTGTGGAACCTTTAAAAATTTAGTCTTTTATGAAGCTCTTGTATTTGATAGATATATCAAAAATTAATCCCTGGGGTATTTTTTTCTTCTTCTCATTATTCCATAAGGCAGAGGTTCATGGTTTGATAATATAGAGGTTCACAGTTTGAACAGTGTGTTCTGCTGTAGCACCTAAATACTCACTGGCCCATTAGGGAGCAGTTTCAGGATCAGGAATGATAATGCTTTGATGATAACTGGTGATGATATGGTTGCTTCTCTTATACTGCAGCAGAGGAGGGCTTAGAGCATCTCCGCTCTCCCCTGAATCCAACAGGGTGACATGTAGCAATCTCTGCTACAAATAGTGAGGGGGCACCTCGAGGTGTTTTTGGGCAGAGGCACCTTGA
>NW_009646750.1:32206-33494 GCF_000708025.1 Charadrius vociferus | reverse complement strand
ATGATGGTTGCTATTTTCCCCCCCCCTGTAATTTTCAACGTAAATACGTTCACAGTGCATTTATTCTCTTGTTGTCTTGCCAGTGTTATCCTTTTGCTTCAGCAGTTCGGATTGCTCTCTAAATATATCACAGGAGACAAACAAATCTGCTCTCTGCCTACATTTGGCTAGGCTAAAAAAGCCAGGCTCTTAAGTTTCTTCCAGTTTGATAGGTTTTCTGTTTCCCCTAGGCCCTTTCTGCACCTGCTTATTTTTAAATGTGGGTGATCGGAATTTTTTGTCATCAGTGCCTGTACAATAGTACTGGTATTTCACTGTCTTGTCTAGGCTGCATTTGCTTTTTTATGGCCTCATCATGTCTGCAATCTTGTCTTGGTTTGGGCCAGACTGGCCACTGAAACAAACGACAGATGCTCTTCCTCACCTCTCTCTCCAAGGAGAGGGGGGAGAGAGAGAAAGAGACTTATGAGTTTAAAAAAGAAACTAAACTACTTTAATGAAAATATGAATAAAATAATAAAAAAGAAAATAATGAAATATATGCAAGATATACAAAACTGTATCTAGCTCCCAGGATGATGATCGCATCACCGGCAGACACTGGGGAAAGTCCCAGACTGGACTCAGTGACGGATGGGAACTGGATTCCAGATCTGGATTCAGGAATGCTTGGATCAGGGTCAAAGGCAGACGAACAGACAGAGTCCTGCTTGGACCATGGCCATTGAAGAAAGAGGGCTGACCTTTTCATCCCTCAGCTTTTATCCTGAGCGTGAGGCAGATGGGATGGAATACCCTCGTTGGTCAGTTTTGGGTCGCCTGTCCTGTCTGCTCCTCCCCGCAGGTGCTACCCCTTTACGCTTTTCTGCTTCCAACCCTCCAATGGGGCAAATAACAAAGTTAGCTGGCCTTGGTTGTTATAGCAATAAGTACAAGCAAGAGCCTCTCTGCATACCGTTCCTTGGCATCAACTATAAACATAGTTCTTATCACTCTGAGAGCCAACAGTGTCTGGACAATATGCTGTTAATTTCAGAGAGCTCAGTTAGAAGAGGCTTAGCTGCAAAGTAAAATTACTGAACAGAAAATTGGTTCTGTTTTACCTCAAACCAGGACAAATCCCTTGTGGGAGAATTTTTAGAGATCATCACCCTGTGAGCACCCCAAGCACTGAGAACTTGTTGACGACAGTGTAAGCTTCAAGGAATGTCGAAGGTCAAATTGTGTTTTGTGAACGTCTGAGTTATGTTGAGGGAGGAAAGAACTGTTGCTGAATGTACCGATAAGC
>NW_009646750.1:18927-24969 GCF_000708025.1 Charadrius vociferus | reverse complement strand
GATGTATCTCATCAGGTCCCATGGACTTGTGCACCTTCAGGTTCCTCAGGTGGTCTCATATACTTGATCTTCGCCTACAGTGGGCGGTTCTCCATTTTCCCAATCCTCGCCTTTACATTCTGCATCATGGGCAGTGCGGCTGCAGTCCTTGCCAATGAAGACTAAGGCAAAAAAGTCATTGAGTAGCTCAGCTCTGTCTCTGTCCTGGGTAACCAGTTCTTGCGTTTCCTTCCAGAGAGGGCCCACATTTTCCCTAGTCTTTCTTTTCTCGCTGACATACTTAAAGAAGGATTTTTTGTTTGTCTTAGTGTCCCTGGCCAGATTGAGTTCTGTCTGGGCTTTAGCTTGTCTAACCCAATCCCTGGCTGCTCAAACGATTCCTCTGTATTCCTCCCAGGCTACCCGCCCCTGTTTCCACTCCCTATAGGCTTCCTTTTTCCTTTTGGTCATGTCCAGGAGCTTCTCGTTCATCCACGCAGACCTCCTGGCTTTTCTGCCTGCCTTCCTCTTTGTAGGGATGCATCGCTCCTGAGCTTGGAGGAGAAACTTTTTTTGTTGTCCTTAACAGTAGAAGCCAGGTTAAGTTCTAGTTGGGCTTTGGCGCTTCTAATTTTCTCCCTGCATAGCCTCACTACATCTGTAGTCCTCATGAGTGGCCTGCCTTTCTTCCAAAGACCATAAATTCTCCTTTTTTCCCTGAGTTGCAACCACAGCTTTCTGTTCAGCCAGGCCGGTCTTCTTCCCCAATGGCTCGTTTTTCGGCACATGGGGATGGCGTTCTCTTGTGCCTTTAAGACTGCCTTCTTGAGAAATGTCCAGCCTTCCTGGAATCCTTTGCCCTTCAGGACTGCCTACCAAGGGACTTTGTCAACCAGGCTCCTGAAAAGACCAAAGTCTGCCCTTCAGAAGTCCAAGGTAGCAGTTCTGCTGACCCCTGCATGTGCCATGTGATGACACTCAGGATGATCTGCTCCATAACCTTCCCTGGCACCAAGGTCAGACTGACAGACCTTCCCTAGTTGACTTCCTCACCATCTCTGTCATGAAGTTATCCTCTATACACTCCAGGAACCTCCTAGACTGTTCCCTCTCAGCTGTATTGTATTCCCAGCAGACATCTGGTAGGTTGAAGTCCCCCATGAGGATAAGGGCTAGCAATCGTGAGACTTCTCCCAGCTGCTTATTGAATATTTCATCTGCCTCTTCATCCTGGGTGGGTGGTCTATAACAGATTCCCACCATGGTATCAGCCTTGTTGGTCTTACCCATAAACACTCAACCCTATTGCCAGCATCGTTAAGTTCTAGACATTCATAACACTCCCTAACATACAGGGCCACCCCACCGCCTCTCCTTCCTTGCCTATCCCTTCTGAAGAGTTCATAGTCATCCATTGCAGCACTCCAGTCGTGTGAGTCATCCCACCACGTTTCTGTGATGGTGACTACATCATAGTTTTCCTGCTGCACAATGGCTTCCAGCTCCTCCTGTTTGTTGCCCATGCTGTGTGCGTTAGTGTAGAAGCATTTCAGTAGGGCTATTGGTCCCACCACCTTTTTACTGGGAGAAGCCCTAATTCCTGCCTGACCATTCCCAGGTGCGGCCAAAATTTCTAAGCCATCAAAGACCCTCACATCTCTGCTGCTGCATGAATCTCCATCCCCTACTTCCCTGACTCAGCAGACTGAGGGACCTCACTAGCATCCCATCCCACAGACATTGGCACACCGCCCCCATCCTTACTCCTAAAGAGCCTGGTTTCATCCCCTTCCCCCTTCAAATCTAGTTTAAAGCCCTTTCAATGAGCCCTGCCAACTCCTGCACCAAGAACCTTTTCCCCCTTTGAGACAGATGTACCCCGTCAGTCACCTGCAGGCCTGGTGTCATGTAAACCAACCCATGATCAAAGAACCCAAAGTCCTGCTGCTGACACCAGGCTCGGAGCCAGGTATTGATCTGCTGGCTCTTCCTGTTTCTTCCCTCATCCTTCCCTGCAACCAGTATGATAGAGAACACTACTTGTGCTCCTGATCCCTTGACCAGTCATCCCAAGGCCTGGAAGTCTTTCTTGATCACCCTCGGGTTTCATGTTGCCAGTTCATCGCTGCCTGTCTGAAAAATCAGTAATGGGTAGTATTCTGAAGGACGTACCAGGGAAGGAAGCTTTCTCTTTGTATCTTTAACCTGGACCCCAGGGAGGTAGCAGACTTCCCTGAGAAGTGGGTCTGGTCTGCATATTGGGCCTTCCGCTCCTTCAGGAGCGGGTCACCAATGACATGTCTTTTTTTCTTTACTGAGGAGGTTTTGATGTGGGGTGTAGTTCAGCTTAACCCTGGCGACACCTCTGCACCCATTGAATCATCTTCCTTGTCGTGGTTTGGTTCCACTTGCAGAACCTCATACCTATTTTGCAAAGGTACCTGAGAAGGCGGGGGAGTTGCTGAGGAGACACGCCTGCTTCACCAGGCAGGAGCTTGTTGCCATTGCCCCCTATCCTCTGACTTACCTCGTTAGGCCAGGCAGAGAGAGGACAGGGGATCCTCTGTATCATGCACCCTGTGTGCCTGTGGGGGCCTGGTTCAGGGAAGGTATGCTGCGACTCCAGCAGTCTATCTCCCTCTTGCACTCCCCGATAGTTCTCAATCTACTTACCTCTTCCCGGAGCTCCATTACTAGGCAGAGGAGTTCCTCTACCTGGGCATGCACACCTTCCACAGGCGTGCTCACTGCTGCCATCTGATACTGGCGTCAGAGTAGGGCACACCCTGCAGCCTGACACCTGGATGGCAGCGTGCTCCCATGAGTGGGGGAAGGCTTTCTGCCGGGTGGATAACATGCCTCCCTGGTCAAGCTGATACAGCTTTCTGCGCCCTTCCACACAAACTTGCACGCCCTGCTCTGTTTGCCTGCTCTGGTCGCTGTGCTTCCTAGGGCTGCCTCTTATGGGAGTGGGGGTTGTGTCATTACTGCTGACGCCACCCCCGCCTCGTCAGCAACCCTCGTGTGAGCTGCTGGCTCCCTTGGTCTGCCTGCACTCTCCTGGCCTTTCTCTGGCTCCAGAAAGCTCAGGAAAAGCCCCTCTTTGCCATGAACCCCCACTCCCTTGCAGATGTACTTGCACTGGAGCTGTCCCTCGGTGAGTGACCAGATGGAAGATGTTCACCAGCATTTGGTATGGGAGAGCAGAGAACATGTTCATTCCTCCTTCTCCATCTAACCCAGAGGTCCAACCTGCAAGTACCTCCAGGGCATTCTGGAGGGGGTTTTCCCTCTTGCCTTCCCTGCTACACATCAGAGAAGCCAATGCAAGAAGTGTATTGGAGGGCAGCTAAGGCAATAAGGAGAGGGAGAAACCACAAAAGACAATGCTGATCCATGATGATCCTGAGGGATTAAAAAATGAACTAGGGCTCATAGATCAATCCCTCATTATGAAAACCCTGGCCTAAAATCCCTTGGTCAGCAATCCACATCCCATATCTCATCCAGGCATGCTCAGTGCTCACAACACCCTGACACTGCAATACTATGATCCTGCTCTTGACTCCAGGACCCCATGTCTGCTGTCGCTATTGACCTTCAGACTCCAGAAAGCAGCATTCACACTGAGTCTTTGCCTACCTTATTCCTGTGTTTGTGACTGTGGGGTGATAATGAATCTGGAGCAGAGATGCAAAGGCACATGAGAGCCCAGAAGGGAAATTAAGAAATGTGGGATAAGTGGAGTTAGAACAACAGTGTAAGCAATGAGACAGCTCCACAGAAAGATCAGGAACTTCAGTTCTTCCAGCTTTGTGGCATGAGAATAGCAATTAAAAGATGCTAAATAAAAAAGATCAAAAGAAGTGCTTTCCTCCCATGCATAATAGTGCTTCTCACAGACACAGGATAATGCTGGCAGGAAAAAAAAAAATAGAAAGATGGAAATCCTTGGAGGTGTTTCAAGCCAGGCTGGATGGGGCTTTGAGCAACCTGGTCTAGTGGGAGATGTCCCTGCCTATGGCAGGAGGGGTGGTACTCGATGATCTTCAAGGTCCCTTCCAACCTAAACCATTTTATGATTCTATGAAATGGACCTGGTGTTTACAGTAAACACCCAATGATGTAAAAGTTAATGCTAACACCAGCATTAGCGAGCAGACAAGCCTTGTGGTAGACTCTACCAGAGATCATCATGAGACCTACATGGGGGGCACACACACCCTCATACCTGCTTCTGCTGGGATGTTTCACCCAGGATTAGGCTCTGAAGTAGAGGTCACCTGGTCCACTTGGACCATATCCAGCTGGACGACTGTGCAACCCTAAACTCCCCCTCAACCTATAGTCTCCCTATATCACCCTTCACTCCACTTTCAGTGATTTCTTTGTCTTAAAAGCCTCTGGCTCCTTTCCCACAGCCTCTGCTACAGAGGCTGAAAGGAATGAGTCTGTCCTCAGACCAGTTCCAGGGAGATCTTTTACGTCAGGGATTCCCAAGATTACATTGTTAAAGAACCACCGTGGGTAACAGCAGCTCCTGGCTCTGTGCTTAGTACACACACATGCTGAAAGTGGTGTTCAAGCAGCATGTCTCATTTTGAACCTTGTGCACCATTGATGGTACATGTAGGAGTAGGAGCTCCTATTTATCCTGTCACCCCCTCCCCCAGGACTATGGGAAAAAAACCCTGTCCTGGGTCCCCCAGTGCCTATCTACTGCTAAAGGCTTGGGGCGGAGTGGCTGGAAAGCTGCCCAGCAGAAAAGGACCTGGGGGTGTTGGTGGACGGCTGGCTGAATATAAGCCAGCAGTGTGCCCAGATGGCCAAGAAGGCCAACGGCATCCTAGCCTGTATCAGGAACAGTGTGGTGAGCAGGACTAGGGAAGTGATCGTTCCCCTGCACTCGGCACTGGTGAGACCCCACCTCGAGTACTGTGTTCAGTTTTGGGCCCCTCACTACAAGAAGGACATTGAGGTGCTGGAGCGTGTCCAGAGAAGGGCTACAAAGCTGGTGAAGGATCTGGAGGACAAGTCTTATGAGGAACGACTGAGGGAACTGGGGTTGTTTAGCCTGGAGAAGAGGCGGCTGAGGGGAGACCTTACCGCTCTCTACAGCTACCTGAAAGGAGGTTGTAGAGAGGTGGGGGCTGACCTCTTCTCCCTGGTAACAAGTGATAGGACAAGAGGAAATGGGTTCAAGTTATGTCAGGGGAGATTTAGATTGGATATTTGTCCTGGTTTGAGGTAAAACAGAACCAATTTTGGTCAGTAACTTCGCTTCTTAGCTGGGCCTCTCTAACGACTGAAATTAACAGCATATTGTGCAGACAATGTTCACTCTCTCAGGGTGATAAGACCTATGTTTATAGTTGATGCCCAGGCATGGTATGCAGAGAGGGTGACCCAAAACTGACCAACGAGGGTATTCCATCCCATCTGCCTCATGCTCAGTATAAAGGCTGAGGGATCGAAAGGTCAGCTCTCTCTTCCTGCAATGGCCGACGTCTGAGGAGGACTCTGTTCGTCTGCCTGCGATCCCGATCCTGAATGCAGATCCGGAATCCAGTTCCCGTCCGTCACTGAGTCCAGCCTGGGACTGCCCCAGTGCCAGCCGGTGTCGTGATTGTCATCTCGGGAGCTTGATACGGTTTTGTATATATTTCATTATTATTATTTTTTTCTTATTTTATTATTAATATTTCATTAAAGTAGTTTAGTTCCTTCTAAACTCGTAAGTCTCTTTCCTCCTCTGCCCCTCTCTCTGAAGAGGCATAGAGGAGAGCATCTGTCGGTCCCATCTGGGGTCCTCCAGGTCCCCAGTAGCCGATTCGGCCTAAACCACGACACATGGCACTCTCATCTGTGTTTGTTACGGTTTGAAGAACCCACAACAATTTATTGTCGTTTAGACAATCATTCTATCACCCGATGACCGAAAGTATCTATCAGACTTTTGCGCTGGCCATATAGGGCTGTTAAAGGGTGAGTGAGTCTTGCTGATCACTCCTTGGCTCTCTAGCCGACGAATCAGGTTATGGATGGGAATCCGGGGGTTTCGGT
>NW_009646750.1:8527-18907 GCF_000708025.1 Charadrius vociferus | reverse complement strand
GTGGCAGTAGCAATTGGCACCTGCTGATCTTCAACCCTCAGCAGTCCCACAACAGAAGGGTCATCTGAAAGACCGGGTAAGGTAGACAGCTGTGTAACATCCTCAGTCTCTACAGCTGCTATACCAAAAGCCCACTGATACCCTTTTGGGTCTTTAAAATACCCTCTCTTGAGATAGTCTATGCCAAGGATGCACGGAGCATCTGGGCTAGTCACAATGGGGTGTTTCTCCCATTTATTCCCAGTTAGGCTCACTTCGGCCTCCAGTCAGTTCTTGAGATCTGCCTGTCACTCCGGAAATAGTGATGGATTCTGCCCCTTTATGATTCAATGGCAATAGGGTACACTGTGCACCAGTGTCCACCAGGGCTTTATACTTTTGTGGCTCTAACATGCCAGGCCATCGAATCCACACAGTCTCATAAATTCGGTTGTCCCTCTCCTCCTTCTGGCTGGAGGCAGGGCCCCTCTAATCTCGAGCATAGCATCTACAATTAGTAGATGAGTTTCCACCCCGACCAGAGGATCGCTCACTGTAGACTGGAGCAGCCTTCCTCCTGGAAGAATTATTTCTTCCATCTGTTTTACCTTGCAACTCAAGTACTCGTGCCTATAGGGTTGAGGTAGGTTTTCTATCCCACGTTCTCATGTCCTCTCCATAGTTGAGGAGGCAAAACCACAGGAAATCTTGGAGTGGGTTCTGTTTCTCTTGAGTCAGTCTCATAGGAGGGTGTCTTTTCCTAACGGCTGCTACATGGGTCTGTTCAGGGGAAGAGTGGGATTCTTCCTCCATCCTGGACAGTTTATCAGTTTCTCATCTTTCTTAGCCATTTTCTCATTTTGCTCAGCTATACTCTTAGTCATTTTCTCAATCATTTTCTTGGTTTGGTCAGCCAATTTCTTGGTCATTTTCTCAGTCATTTTCTCATTTTTCTCAGCCAGTTTTTCCATGACCGCCACAGTGAGGGGACGAGAGAGACTATCTTCATACTGTCATACTCTGTCACCCGCTTCATTTACAGTTGGTGTATCAGCACCAGATCCTCCTCAGACCATTGTTGACAAAGTGTGGGAATACACTGATGGTGCACTCCATACAAACTTTTTTAGCATAGATCGTTTGCATGGCATTTCATTGGGGTCTACAATCACTTGCCAGTCACTATAAA
Organism: Charadrius vociferus; assembly: GCF_000708025.1. Classification (NCBI taxonomy): domain Eukaryota; kingdom Metazoa; phylum Chordata; class Aves; order Charadriiformes; family Charadriidae; genus Charadrius; species Charadrius vociferus. The sequence goes on along the minus strand of NW_009646750.1, from coordinate 17,739 downwards.
TCACCTCTCGCACAGCCAATTCTCTCAGGTACTTAATACCTTTTTCCATGTTGGTCCATTTACTTGGACGGCATTCGATATCATCCTTAAAGAGATACCTGCATTTTATGGCTGACACCAGTCGCCTCCAGAGACTGAGAGTGTTTGTCTTTCTCCCAGTCTCTTTATTGATACCTCCATCCCTGGCCAGGTTTCCCAATTGCCTAGCTCCTCTGCCATCTAAGTCTATGGTATCAGTCCCATTGTCCCAGCATCCGAGCAACCAGGAGATAAGTGTTTCGCCTTCATGACAGCTGAAGTCCTTTCTAATATTTTGCACATCCTTCTCTGCATGTGATTCCTCCTCCTGTGTTGATACTGCCTGAGAAGGACAGTCTCCCTGATCTGCTTTAGAAGGATCCTTTCCTTTGTCTGCTTTAGAAGGACCCTCTCCTGGATCTTCCTCAGAACTCTCTCCCATGCTATCTGGCTTGAGCTGGTCTTTGTTGTAAGGGGCAGGGGAAGGAGCTGACCTCATTTTCTGCTTCCTGATCACCAGAGCAACTTGTACCACTTCTGATGGATTCTGAGTAGCAGCAGTACTCTTCGAAGCAGCTGGAGTAATGATGGTGCTCATTGTCAAGGCTGAGTAGCTTGTGCCAGCACAGGTGATGGAGTGCCTTGAGCTGGTACGGGTGGCGGAGGGGCTTGTGCCGGTGTAGGCTGCAGAGTGGCTTGCGCTGCAGGCTGTGGAGTGGCTTGTGCAGATGCGGGCCAGGGAGTGGCTTTTACCACAGACTGCATAGTGGTCTGTGCTAGTACAGGCTGTGGAGTGGCTTGTGCCGGTGCAGGCTGCAAAGTGACTTGTGGGATTTGAGTAGCAGCGGCGCATGTCACACAATACCCATTCCTGCACTGATTTTTCATAAAATAACACCTCTGCACCACATTCAGGAAAACCATCAACAAAATCATGATTTTAAGAAAGTAACATCCATTTTTGATACAGTCCAAAAGGTTTCCATCCCCTAGCTCTGATGGTGTCAATTTGGCATAAGCATTAAAGGGCAAAGTAAACTTAACTCAGGTAACAAAGTTATATAACAGTTAGCTGGCCTTGGTTGTTATAGCAATAAGTATAAGCAAGAGCCTCTCTACATACAATTCCTTGACATAATTATAAATAATCAGGTCTTATCTCTCTGAGAGTAAACAGTGTCTGGACAATGTGCCATTAATTTCAGAGTTCAGTTAGAAGAGGCTTAGCTGCAAAGTAAAATTACTGAACAGAAAATTGTTTCTGTTTTACCTCAAACCAGGATGGCCCTATACTTTTGTGGTTCTGATGTGCCAGGCCATTGAATCCACACAGTCCAGTAAACTTCATTATCCCTCTCCTCTGCCTGGCTGGAGGCAGGGCCCCCCTACTTTCGACTAGAGGGCCCCTCACTTCCATCCCTGACAGTCACACGTTGTAAATCAGGCTCCAAAGCCCCTCTGCGCCTTCTGGGGGACCATCCAATAGAAACTGGAGCAGCATTTCTCCTGAAAGAACCCCACCTTGGGGGTGTTTTACTCTGCTACTCATGGACACATGCATGTAAAGCTGAAGCAGGTTTTCCATCCCACTTCCTCATATTTTCTCCCTGATCATGCAGGGTAGCCCGCAGGGTGTGTTGCAATGTGTATCATTTCTCTTGAATGGGTTTGTCAGGGGAACATTTTTCCTTAATGGTTTAAATGCCTGTTGGTACAGGTTGGGAGTTCACACTATTCACCAGCTGGGATTTTGTTGAACACGCTACAAAACAATTCCGCAGTTATCAGATGCTTTTCCCACAGCTGAGACATCAGCCTGCAGAGGAACACTCCGCAGTTTCTCCAACATCTCATCGAGCTGTTGCCTAGATTTGTCAGATGATTTTTCCACAGTTGAGACGTCAACCTGCAGAGGGACACTGTCTAATCATTTGTCCAACACCTTGCCAAGCACTACTGCAGATTTGTCAAATGATTCTTCCTCAACTGAGACATCATCCTTGTCAGATGATTTTTCCACCGCTGAGACACTGGCCCGTAGAGTGAAAAGGAGAATATCTGCATATTGCTGCATTCGAGCATCCATTGGTGACTCATCTTTTCAACTAAATAATGCTAACACATTAGCACCGGTGGTGCGCTCAGTACCCACTTGTGCCAAATGGGTCCGGTAATTTTGAGCACATCTGGATCTAGTGGTGTCTGTGGGTTGTCCAAATTGGTAAAAATAATCTCCCACACAGCTATTTCCCTCAAATTCTTAACACCTCTCTCGATAGTTGTCCACCTGCCTGGGCTGTATATGACATCGTCCCTAAAGGGATACCTGCTCCTCATGCTTGACAGGAGTCACCTCCAGAGGGTGAGGGGTTGTGGTGGTCTTGCAAGAGCCCTGTCAATACCCTGTTCTCTAGCCAATGGTCCCAACTGCTTGGCTTCTCTACCATCGAAGTCCAAACTATTGGCTCCAGTATCCCAGCATCGGAGTAGCCAAGTAATTGCTTGCCTTCCTGACCGCTGTAATCCTTACGTATGTCTTGCAGCTCACTTGATCAAGTGGTTACCTCTGATTCTTCATTGTGTGATGTCCCTGGTTGACCATGGCAACCTGCTCTTCTTGCATGTTTCCACTTCTGTACAGGGTTAACTGATAATGGCACTGATTGGGTCTGTAGGTCAGCTGCATCATCCATCACCAAGGTCAGAGTAGCTTTAGTACTTGCAGCCGCGGGTCCTGTTGTGGAAGCTGGCAGGGTCTGGATAGGATCAATGTCTGTGTGAGCCAACACTGGCAGGACACAGGAACAACCACAAAACCATGGATGAAAGGCAAAGAACAAATTTAATCTCGATACCTGACAGATCAGGGAATCTCCAAAGCAACATCTGGGCAGAGGCACGCAAGCAGGGGACACAGGCACGGCAGAGTGAGAGAGAGTGCTTGTTAGCGAGAGTGTGAGACCTCAGACTTGCTGTTCTCGCCTGTATTTCAAGGGTTCAAGCAGGCATAGTTTTCCACTGTGCTTTGATCTTTTTCAACAACAGGGCAGTAATCTCAAGCATGTTAGATAAAGGTGTCCCTGAGTCCATCACAGACTTACGTTATTTAAGTGCTGATGTTCTACTTGCGAGCACATAAGACTGTGTGATATATGCGTTGTGTAGCACCCCGGGTGTGAGTCACTTGAGTATGTTTATAATCCTCCTCGCCAATCTTCCATTACTTTCCCACAATGTCTGTCATGGGAGCCGGTCGGGTGGCTACCAGACGTTTCCCTCTACAGCCGATCCAGACAACGGATAAAATCAAACCCTCAAAACTTAACAATACAAGCACGGTGGTCGAAAAATCCCAAGGGTGTTCCGAACTCTCAAAAACTGTTGATACGCAGGAACATACAAATCCTCAAGAGAAATCCCTCCTCTCGCTAAATAGCCCTTAATATAACCCAAGGTGTAATTATACACAATGCCCAGCAGAGGGCTCTGGAAGTCCCGAGATGAGTCAGACCGCGGCGAATCCGACCGCGGCGATTCACGAGATGCTGTTACGTAAGTGATAAAACCCGGAAAAATTGCAAAAAAATACCGCCACACAAGATAACAAGGTGATGGTTTTAACTCCATGTTTAGAAACGATAAATTGCCCTAAACCAGTAACAAACGGCAATGAACTCTTCCACAGATCCCAACATAAGTCCATACAGAGATATCATAGGACTCCGACTATATTCCTTTGAAACCATTCCAACAGAATTGTAATGACTGTTTGACAAATCCGATCAAATCTGTTTAAAACTTCAACCCTTCAAAACTCTCAAATTAAAAGCCTACGGTTCTCCCATCACTATTTGAATTAAGTGCAAAATATCATGTTGGGCACCAAGTTTGTTATGGTTTGAAGAACCCACAACAATTTATTGTTGTTTAGACAATTATTCTATCACCCGATGACCCCTCTTGTACGGGTGGCGGAGGGGCTTGTGCCGGTGTAGGCTGCAGAGTGGCTTGCGCTGCAGGCTGTGGAGTGGCTTGTGCAGATGCGGGCCAGGGAGTGGCTTTTACCACAGACTGCATAGTGGTCTGTGCTAGTACAGGCTGTGTAGTGGCTTGTGCCGGTGCAGGCTGCAAAGTGACTTGTGGGATTTGAGTAGCAGCGGCGCATGTCACACAATACCCATTCCTGCACTGATTTTTCATAAAATAACACCTCTGCACCACATTCAGGAAAACCATCAACAAAATCATGATTTTAAGAAAGTAACATCCATTTTTGATACAGTCCAAAAGGTTTCCATCCCCTAGCTCTGATGGTGTCAATTTGGCATAAGCATTAAAGGGCAAAGTAAACTTAACTCAGGTAACAAAGTTATATAACAGTTAGCTGGCCTTGGTTGTTATAGCAATAAGTATAAGCAAGAGCCTCTCTACATACAATTCCTTGACATAATTATAAATAATCAGGTCTTATCTCTCTGAGAGTAAACAGTGTCTGGACAATGTGCCATTAATTTCAGAGTTCAGTTAGAAGAGGCTTAGCTGCAAAGTAAAATTACTGAACAGAAAATTGTTTCTGTTTTACCTCAAACCAGGATGGCCCTATACTTTTGTGGTTCTGATGTGCCAGGCCATTGAATCCACACAGTCCAGTAAACTTCATTATCCCTCTCCTCTGCCTGGCTGGAGGCAGGGCCCCCCTACTTTCGACTAGAGGGCCCCTCACTTCCATCCCTGACAGTCACACGTTGTAAATCAGGCTCCAAAGCCCCTCTGCGCCTTCTGGGGGACCATCCAATAGAAACTGGAGCAGCATTTCTCCTGAAAGAACCCCACCTTGGGGGTGTTTTACTCTGCTACTCATGGACACATGCATGTAAAGCTGAAGCAGGTTTTCCATCCCACTTCCTCATATTTTCTCCCTGATCATGCAGGGTAGCCCGCAGGGTGTGTTGCAATGTGTATCATTTCTCTTGAATGGGTTTGTCAGGGGAACATTTTTCCTTAATGGTTTAAATGCCTGTTGGTACAGGTTGGGAGTTCACACTATTCACCAGCTGGGATTTTGTTGAACACGCTACAAAACAATTCCGCAGTTATCAGATGCTTTTCCCACAGCTGAGACATCAGCCTGCAGAGGAACACTCCGCAGTTTCTCCAACATCTCATCGAGCTGTTGCCTAGATTTGTCAGATGATTTTTCCACAGTTGAGACGTCAACCTGCAGAGGGACACTGTCTAATCATTTGTCCAACACCTTGCCAAGCACTACTGCAGATTTGTCAAATGATTCTTCCTCAACTGAGACATCATCCTTGTCAGATGATTTTTCCACCGCTGAGACACTGGCCCGTAGAGTGAAAAGGAGAATATCTGCATATTGCTGCATTCGAGCATCCATTGGTGACTCATCTTTTCAACTAAATAATGCTAACACATTAGCACCGGTGGTGCGCTCAGTACCCACTTGTGCCAAATGGGTCCGGTAATTTTGAGCACATCTGGATCTAGTGGTGTCTGTGGGTTGTCCAAATTGGTAAAAATAATCTCCCACACAGCTATTTCCCTCAAATTCTTAACACCTCTCTCGATAGTTGTCCACCTGCCTGGGCTGTATATGACATCGTCCCTAAAGGGATACCTGCTCCTCATGCTTGACAGGAGTCACCTCCAGAGGGTGAGGGGTTGTGGTGGTCTTGCAAGAGCCCTGTCAATACCCTGTTCTCTAGCCAATGGTCCCAACTGCTTGGCTTCTCTACCATCGAAGTCCAAACTATTGGCTCCAGTATCCCAGCATCGGAGTAGCCAAGTAATTGCTTGCCTTCCTGACCGCTGTAATCCTTACGTATGTCTTGCAGCTCACTTGATCAAGTGGTTACCTCTGATTCTTCATTGTGTGATGTCCCTGGTTGACCATGGCAACCTGCTCTTCTTGCATGTTTCCACTTCTGTACAGGGTTAACTGATAATGGCACTGATTGGGTCTGTAGGTCAGCTGCATCATCCATCACCAAGGTCAGAGTAGCTTTAGTACTTGCAGCCGCGGGTCCTGTTGTGGAAGCTGGCAGGGTCTGGATAGGATCAATGTCTGTGTGAGCCAACACTGGCAGGACACAGGAACAACCACAAAACCATGGATGAAAGGCAAAGAACAAATTTAATCTCGATACCTGACAGATCAGGGAATCTCCAAAGCAACATCTGGGCAGAGGCACGCAAGCAGGGGACACAGGCACGGCAGAGTGAGAGAGAGTGCTTGTTAGCGAGAGTGTGAGACCTCAGACTTGCTGTTCTCGCCTGTATTTCAAGGGTTCAAGCAGGCATAGTTTTCCACTGTGCTTTGATCTTTTTCAACAACAGGGCAGTAATCTCAAGCATGTTAGATAAAGGTGTCCCTGAGTCCATCACAGACTTACGTTATTTAAGTGCTGATGTTCTACTTGCGAGCACATAAGACTGTGTGATATATGCGTTGTGTAGCACCCCGGGTGTGAGTCACTTGAGTATGTTTATAATCCTCCTCGCCAATCTTCCATTACTTTCCCACAATGTCTGTCATGGGAGCCGGTCGGGTGGCTACCAGACGTTTCCCTCTACAGCCGATCCAGACAACGGATAAAATCAAACCCTCAAAACTTAACAATACAAGCACGGTGGTCGAAAAATCCCAAGGGTGTTCCGAACTCTCAAAAACTGTTGATACGCAGGAACATACAAATCCTCAAGAGAAATCCCTCCTCTCGCTAAATAGCCCTTAATATAACCCAAGGTGTAATTATACACAATGCCCAGCAGAGGGCTCTGGAAGTCCCGAGATGAGTCAGACCGCGGCGAATCCGACCGCGGCGATTCACGAGATGCTGTTACGTAAGTGATAAAACCCGGAAAAATTGCAAAAAAATACCGCCACACAAGATAACAAGGTGATGGTTTTAACTCCATGTTTAGAAACGATAAATTGCCCTAAACCAGTAACAAACGGCAATGAACTCTTCCACAGATCCCAACATAAGTCCATACAGAGATATCATAGGACTCCGACTATATTCCTTTGAAACCATTCCAACAGAATTGTAATGACTGTTTGACAAATCCGATCAAATCTGTTTAAAACTTCAACCCTTCAAAACTCTCAAATTAAAAGCCTACGGTTCTCCCATCACTATTTGAATTAAGTGCAAAATATCATGTTGGGCACCAAGTTTGTTATGGTTTGAAGAACCCACAACAATTTATTGTTGTTTAGACAATTATTCTATCACCCGATGACCCCTCCCCACCCGGGAAGGGGAATCAGGAAAAACCAAGGAAACCGGAGGGTTGAAATATAAACAGATTTAATAAAATAAGACTAAATGATTAGCATTAATAATACTAAAGAACCAATATTGATCCCGATACCAATATCAAATATATGAGGATTATACTCAGCCAATTATATCAGTAGGAAGCTGCGTCCCAGCAGTGGACAGCAAATGTCGTACACTGCAAGCGCTACGGCTTCAGGAAGAAGTGAAGGCCTCAGGGGTCCAGCACCGGGGCAAGAAGTTCTCAGGATCACAGCCAACATAGAAAAGGAAAAACTCCTCAGCAAACTTTCTAATTCATATTGAATGTGACATTCATGGTATGAAATAATCCTGTTGGCCAGCTTGGGTCAAGTGCCTGGGTCTTGCTCCTCCTCATCCCTGCACCTGGCTAGCTCAAAACCACTGAGACCTTGAAACCCACATACCATAGCTGGCTATAAAGTAAATATTTTCCCAAATTCAGACACTGGTATCTTCTAAAAGTGCAGTTTTCCCTAGCATTACAAGAGACCTTCCTGAAAAGTAAAATTACGGAAAGATAAATTAGTCCTGTGTTGCTCAAACCAGGACAGCTTTCTTCTCCCTGCATTCAGAACCAAACCTTTCTGCATGTAAAAGGAAAGATTCAGCTGGGAAGATTCCAAATCCAGAGTTGTGATGTCCATCTCACAGATCATTTCCTTGATGATCTAAACTTTCTGCCTGTTGAATATGATAAGGGAGAATATTTCAAATTCCTACAAGATTATGGAACTCACTATGTTGTCTCTGGAACTGTGGGAGGAAAATATCAAGTTGTGTATGTGCTGGATGATTACACTATGTCTCAAATAGGTATGTGTTCTGTTGGCCTAGTTATGGCATGCAGATTATCACCAAGTCTCCAGTCATGAAAAGAGATGGATGAGGATAGACTCGTGTATATGGAGTGCTACTGAGAACAACACAGTTCAGTGTGTGCTGCTTGTGGCACACCACAATGACATTACAGAATTACATGAGTTCAACAGAGATGAGAGTCGGTGTTTGTAACTTCTAGCATTATTTGAAGTCTGTATTTTAAGTCTGTAACTGAGAAAAAATAATCTTAAATAATCCTCTTCAAATATTAGCAATACTAATTGGTGTGATATAATTCATAAGAGAAACCAATGCCTAGAAAATCTGCCTAAACCTTATATCCAATTTGCTAGTTGGTACCTTCTTGTGGTACAATCACTCTAAGAGTATGGTGGTGGCATAAAATAAGAAATAAATTGAAGAACTTCCTAGAAATCACATGGTGCACTTAAGTGTGTTTAAATTGTTTTTATAAACTTTAACATTCACACTGGAACTTTCCTTGCCCTGCTTAAGATAGGAAAGTAGTAACTTAATCCTCCGTCGTGTGCAGTTCAGATACATGTGGTTTTGTAATGGATTAAAGTGATCATTCTGGAATAAAGTTAGAAAAGGCAATTTTCATGCTGATTTTGGAGGTCAGAAAATAAGTACCTGCTGCATGCAGCACCAACAACAATATTACTATCAGATGTTCAGAATATGCAAAGAGACATAGGGCAAAGATGTCACTTATATATCCCAGTATTATTCTGTTCAGCACCTGGAGATTGTGGTGCTGTTTTTTTAAGTACCAATCTTAAGCAAAATTTTTCTGAACACAAAGGTAAAGTTCCAGATGATACGTTTGAGTTTAATAAATAGAAAGGAGGTGTTAGGGGTAGTAGAGGACAGAGGAGGAGTGGAACTTATAGGAATAGATTACTTGTAAGAGATTAGTGGCATTAATTAACTTTATGGGGAAAGGAGTGGAGAAACAACATGTTTGAGGTTGGGAGACAGAGACTGGGAGGACTGAATAATTTAGCACGCAGAAAGATAAGCAGC
>NW_009646750.1:4577-8478 GCF_000708025.1 Charadrius vociferus | reverse complement strand
TGACATCTACTTTCAGCTAGATGAAGGAAAATAGAAAATAGTTTTTGGAGAGTTTTGGTATTTTTTTAATCACTGTAGATCTTACCTGCCTCTGTGCAGGCACTTCAAATGCAATCATCCTCACATTCATTTCATGGAAGAGGAGAAAGCAGAGGAGAAATTGGAAGAAGAAAGCCATAAACATTTCCAATAGCCCTGAAATTTATCCTCCAAGAACAATAATATCACATTATTTATGATCATTCTGTCCCTCTAATCACCTATTTCTTCTTCCAGGTATCACTGTAGAAGATGTGAAAAAATGCCTCAGCTATCACTTAGATGCCAATATTGTATATAAAGACTTAAATGCCAATGTTAATATTAATGGTGGTAAATGTGAAAAGATTAATGTGAAGGACAATTGTAGGTATATCCTTATTTTACATTATATCTTTTCCTTAAGGAAAGACAATACCAATTTCTTCCCATTTTATAATCAATATAATTATTGCTGTTAGGGAAAAGACAAATCCAGTAGCCCAGTAGAGGTGAAGCTGATGTACTTCCACACTCCCAGGTCAAACTAGGTCTAGCATGTGTTCCCAGTAGGCACACACACACTTATATAACACATATATACATAATACACTTGGCTGGCCACACAAATCAATATAGACAGAAACACAGCACTCGGACAACACACAAACAGCACCAATGGCTTCATCCTGTCCTCCTCTCTGATCAGGTTGAAAATCTGTTAGTAGGAAATGTCACAGAATCACAGAATGGCTGAGGTTGGAAGGTCCCTTTTTTGCCTTTATCCCTCTATTTTCCTATGCTTGTTCCTCCCAAAGCCACCTTGATCCCTCCTTACCTCTTCAATGGTACTCCCCTAAATATACCCTAAGTATTTAAGTTTTGTACAATCCCAAAACACCCTTCTTTGCATCCAGAGAGCCTTTCCACTGACTCATCCTCAGCCCCATCCTGTGGGAGGTAATGGGTCTGCTGGGACAGGCCTGAGAGGAGTCAAAGCAGGGGCTCTCTGTCTCTGATTAGGACATTCGTGTTCCCCTGCCTGTTACTGTTCCTCTTTGCTACTTTGTGTGTCTGGAGATGAGTATTTTATCGCATGACCTAAAAATTGCAAAAGGCAAGGAGATTTACTACCAAGCACAGAAGAGGCAATTATTTTCAGTCTTGTAGTGCTCTGATCTTGTGTTTTAGTAATGAAACACAAGCTCCTACTGTTCCAATTCCTGCCCTTTTCCGGTTCAGCTCAGGTGATACAGTAGCATTACTCATACTATCTTTGGCTTGTTATCAAATGACTATGATCTCCATAATGTCTCTGATTTTGTCCTATCCCTTCTTTTACTTTTAGATATAGGGTTTTCTAATTTAATTGCAAAATAGATTTCCTTCCACATAAGAGGTATGAGCAAAGAAAGATTGAATTCCACTACAACTAGAGAGTGAAAGGTTCTTCTCTCTACTGTCGTTTTACAGAGATGGATTGGTTGCGCTAAAAGGACAACTGTTCTTCAAAATGTATGGGCATTAAACTTTTTTCTTCGTCCTTTCTTTCTGCAGCAGAGCTTAAGGATGATACTATCATTGATGATGTAATTTCCTTAGCTGATGGAGGGAAGATTGACTTTTCAGTTAAAATAAAAGAAATGTTACTGCAAGGATCCAAAATGGTTGACATAGAGGATTACATACAGTGGGCTAAGTCTTTGGTTGATGCTCCTGTAGTCATACAGAAACAAGTAAGTACAACCTCTTCAAAGGTGCGGCTCTTACAGTTTGAAAGCTTTTGTTCTAAAATGGAGGTGAGGCTTCAAGTTTATTATGAACTTTCAGGTATTTTCTTCATCTTGAGAGTTTCTTCAGATGTTTATTCTAGTGATGTGTACATGAAAAGGATTTAGAACTATGGAAAAGTCTATTATGCATGGGTTTTTTTTTCTTCTACGGACTTCATAGAATCATAGAATGGTTTAGATTGGAAGGGACCTTAAAGGTCATCTAGTTCCAACCCCCCTGACATGGGCAGGGACACCTCCCACTATACCAGGTTGCTCAAAGCCCCATCTAACCTGGCCTTGAACACTTCCAGGGATGGGGAATCCACAACTTCCCTGGGTAATTTTTTCCAGTGCCTCACCACCCTCATAGGGAAAAATTTCTTCCTAATATCTATTCTAAATCTACCCTCTTCCAGTTTAAAGCCATTGCCCCTCGTCCTATCACTAAATGCCCTTGTAAAAAGTCCCTCTCCAGCCACCTTCTAGGCCCCCTTCAGATACTGGAAGGCTGCTATAAGGTCTCCCCAGAGCCTTCTCTTCCCCAGGCTGAACAGCCCCAACTCTCTCAGCCTGTCTTCATAGGAGAGGTGCTCCAACCCTCGGATCATCTTTGGGGCCCTCCTCTGGACCTACTCCAACAGGTCCATGTCCTTGTTATGTTGGGGGTTCCAGGCCTGGATTCAATATTCCAGGTGGGGTCTCATGAGAGCAGAGTAGAAGGGCAGAATCACCTCCCTTGATCTGCTAGCCACGCTTCTTTTGATGCAGCCCAGGATATGGTTGGCCTTCTGGGCTGTGATCGCACAGTGCCAGGTCATGTTGAGCTTCTCATCAACCAACACCCCCAAGTCCTTCTACTCAGGGCTGCTATTCTGCTATGCTCAATCTATTCTCCGCCCAGCCTGTATTTGTGCTTGGGATGGCCCCAGGCCACGTGCAGGACCTTGTACTTGGCCTTGTTGAACCTCATGAGGTTGGCTTGGGCCCACCTCTCCAGCCTGTCCAGATCCCTCTGGATGGCATGCCTTCCCTCCAGTGTGTCGAACGCTCCACACAACTCAGAGTTGTTGGCAAACTTGCTGAGGGTGCACTCGATCTCACTGTCCATGTCACTGACAAAGATGTTAAATAGTACTGGTCCCAGTACCAACCCCTGAGGAACACCACTCATCACTGGTCTCCACTTGGACATGGAGCCATTGACTGCAACTCTTTGAGTGCGTCCGTCCAGCCAGTTCATTATCTACCGAGTGGCCCATCCATCAAATCCATGTCTCTCCAATTTAGAGACAAGGATGTCATGTGGGACAGTGTCAGATGCTTTGCACAAGTCCAGGTAGATGACATCTGTTGTTCTCCCCTTATCCACCAATGTTGTAACCCCGTCGTAAAAGGCCACCAAATTTATCAGGCATGATTTGCCCTTAGTGAAGCCATGTTGGCTGTCACCAATCACCTCCTTATTTTCCATGTGCCTTAGGAGAGTTTCCAGGAGGATCTGCTCCATGATCTTGCTGGGCACAGAGGTGAGACGCCCCAGCCTGTAGTTCCGCGGGTTATTCTTTTTTACCCTTTTTTAAAATGGGGGTTATGTTTCCCCTTTTCCAGCCAGTGGGAACTTCACCAGACCTCCACAACTTCTCAAACATGATGGATAGTGGCTTGGCAACTTCATCTGCCAGTTCCCTCAGGACCCACGGATCAATCTCATCAGGTCCCATGGACTTGTGCACCTTCAGGTTCCACAGCTGGTCTTGAACCTGGTCTTCTCCTACAGTGGGCAGTACCTCATTTTTCCAGTCCCTGCTTTTGCCTTCTGCAACTTGGGCGGTGTGGTTACAGCCCTTCCCAGCGAAGAACTAGGCAAAGAAGTCATTAAGTACCTTAGCCTTCTCCATGTCCTGGGTGACCAGGTCTCCCGGTTCCTTCCTGAGAGGGCCCACATTTTCCCTAGTCTTCCTTTTATCACTGATACACCTTTCCTGTTGCCCCCAACGCCCCTGGCCAGATTTACCTCTATCTGGGCTTTAGCTTTCCTAACCTGATCCCTGGCTGCTCGGACAATTTCTCTGTATTCCTCCCAGGCTACCTGTCCTTGCTTCCACCCT
>NW_009646750.1:0-4437 GCF_000708025.1 Charadrius vociferus | reverse complement strand
ACTCCAGCAAGCAGATCCCTGAAGAGGCTAAAGTCTGCTCTCCTGAAGTCCAGGGTAGCAAGCTTACTGTGCACCCTCCTCGCCGCCCTAAGGATCTCAAACTCCACCATCTCATGGTCACTGCAGCCAAGGCTGCCCTTGAGTGTGACATTCCCCACCAGCCCCTCCCTGTTGGTGAGAACAAGGTCCAGAATGGCACCTCTCCTCATTGGTTCCTCTGTCACTTGGAAAAGGAAGTTATCATCAACGCATTCCAGGAACCTCCTGAATTGCTTATGCCCTGCTGTGTTGTCCTTCCAACAGATATCAGGGTGGTTGAAGTTCCCCACGAGGACCAGGACTTATGAAAATGATGCTGTTCCTATCTGTCTATAGAGGGCCTCGTCCACTCAGTTTTCCTGGTCAGGTGTCAGACCCCCACTGTAACCTCACTTGTCCATGCCTTCCCTTTAATCTTGACCCATAAGCTCTCAGTCAGCTCCTCATCCATCCCCTGGCGGAGCTCCATGCACTCCAGCTGGTCCTTGGCATAGAGAGCGACACCCCCTCCTCGTCTCCCCTGCCTGTCCTTCCTGAGGCGCCTGTATCCGTCCATTTCAGCACTCTAATCATAGGAGCCATCCCACCATGTCTCTGTGATGCCAATTAGATCACAGCCTTGCAGGTGTGCACACATCTCTAACTCCTCTTGTTTGTTACCCGTGCTATGTGTGTTTGCATAGAGGCATTTAAGTTGGGCCCCCGATGAATCTAGCTCCCTGGCTGAAGATTTCTCATATATATACAGTTGTCCCAGTTATTGATGTCCCACGTACATCATTTTGTCTTGGAATGACACTTCAAATTCATTTAAGTAAATAGGAGCATTATTGAAGCATGGTGCAGTAATGGTAAACTGATTTCAGGCAGAAGCAATCTCACCCTGTCATAAGCTATTTTGTCTTCAATTTCCTGCAAAAGCGCTGTGTTTGGTAACACATGATCACATTTCATAATTACTGTGCTAGCTTAATATCAGATTGGTCCACAAAGGGGAAGAGGGAGATGAATGCAGTTCCGCAACTGATAATGTAAAATATTTATTGTGTAGTAAACTCATTTCCTGTGGCCAAGTTTTTAAAGCACAGGTGCCGAAAATTGGCCTTAGAATTTAATATTCAGGCAGCTTCCTAGTGTGACAAAAATGTTGAAACCTCTGGGCCCTTAAGCAGTGTCACTGATAAGGGCGCTTTCAAAAGCCAAATCTGTGCAGATGGGATGTATACTGGAGGGTTGTCCTGGTTCCCCAAAGTCCTGGCATGGGACACAGGTATTCCATACCATGTGATGCCATGCCCAGTCTATAGGGGGGAGCTGGCCAGGGGAGTGGGAAAGAAGTCACCAGTTGGGCGGGCTGGGGCTTCCCCGGTCTGGTCAGTGAGCTATGGTACTGTAATCATGTTTGTACATTCCTCTATCAGTGTTATTGTTGTTTTCCTCTTTGCTTTGCTGTTCTGTTAAACTGCCTTTATCTCAGCACACGAGTTTTGCCTTTTTCTTCCAATTCTCCCCCAGAGCTGTGGGGGTTGAGTAAGCGGCCGCGTTGTTCTTTTTGTTCCTGGCTGAGGCCAAAACCACGACAAGGGTGCAATGATCTTCAGAGTCACCATAACTGAGAACATAAGAATTGAATCATGTTCTACCTGTCTACCCTCAGAAGAGCTGAGCAAAAAGCTCTAATTAATCTTTCTGTCACTGCACAGAAGACAGAGAGATGCTGGACTAATCATAATATGGTGTCTTAATACCAGTTGTCACTGATCGAGGCTGGAGCTGGTGAGTGCCTGATTCACCTGCATCAATGGAGAAAGCACTCGAATTCGGGAGTGTAATAATCCTACAGCAGAACCTGGTGGCAAACCATGCCAAGGAGAAAGCATTGAAAAATGGCCCTGTGGAGAAGCAAAATAGTTACGCTGCAAAAACAGATAAGCAGCCTTTCTTAACTACCAATGCGTTATTGCAGTTTAGAATAAATGGTCAGCCAATATTTGGGGCATTTCAGTGATACAGGTGAAAAAGTGATGGATAAGCCCACTTACATGTTTCATTTAAATTTGTGACTCGATATAGGAGCAGATATGGAGCCACACTCTTCTCGGTGGTTCCCAGTGACAGGACGAGGGGCAATGGGTGCAAGTTGGAACATAGGAAGTTCCATTCCAACACACGGAAAAACTTCTTTACAGTTAGGGTGACAGAGCACTGGAACAGGCTGCCCAGGGAGGTTGTGGAGTCTCCTTCTCTGGAGATTTTCAAAACCCGCCTGGATGCAGTCCTGAGTAATGTGCTCTAGGCAATCCTGCTTTAGCAGGGGAGTTGGACTAGATGATCTCTAGAGGTCCCTTCCAACTCTGAAAATTCTGTGATTCTGTGATAGCTTTTTAAAACAGTCACCTTGTACCTCTAATTTGTGAGTGGTTAGATTTGTATTTGAATGTCTTGACGAGTAACATTATATCACAGAACTTTGAGAGTAAAATGGAGTTCTGGATAAGAACAGACTAAAAGTCCAGCTATTAAAATCTAGATTTCACCTCCAGTCACACTCCATCAGAAAAATTATGTCTTGGGGAAAGGGAAATAGACACATTTTCCAGACACAAAATATAAAGACAATTTGGGAGTTTGAATTCTCTTACATGATAACTAGTATGCTTAAATCCAACAAATCTACTCTTATAGTAGTTTTGAAACTTTTAGCTTGGGAAAAATAGTTTAAGAAAATGTTTCGCAACATGGTTTTGTCAGTTTTTTATTTTTAATATAATACTGCAAAGCAAAGCAAAAAAATATTAAGCAGGACTTTGAGGATGGATGCTTGGGTCCATAAAATGGCAAGGTGGTCTCAACTTTCTTCACCTGCTGAAAACAAGAAACCTGTATGCCACCTGGATGTGACAGTAAGAGTTTTCAGGCCCAGGAGGAAATGTTTGGGTTTTATGCTTAACATGCTACCATAAGTTCCTTCTCTTCTTTGAGGCCACAAGAAGAAAAGAGGTGGCAAGATAGGGAAGGGATCTTGCACGTTTCCACACTGAAACATCCTGATGGTAAGTCTTTCAACATGACCTCTACCTGCACCAAAGACATGGATCAGAAGATTTCTTCTATGCCATGTTTCTTTTATCTTCAGTAGAGTTCAGCTACATCTGATATTCTACTTGTGAAATACCCTGAAGAAAGCATGGCCAGCAAGACATAATAGCACTCATTGACCATCTGGTTCTACATCAGAGAATTACAAACTGCTTCCTACAGCACTGCATCTCCAGGCTATCAAAGCCACTTATTCCATAAGTTATTCCTCAGGTGGAAGAGAGAAAATTAAGAGAAGAATAAGATACAGAGCTGGAAAATAAAGAGTAATATGAAGTATAAGAAGCAGGGGACATGAAATAAAACTAGCAAGTGGCAGATTCAAAACAGACTGAAGAATGGTCCTTCACACAGTGGGCATACCAAAAGTAAATATGAATTTTGAAAACCTCAAGACAAGCCAATGGAAGGTTCTCAAACGTGGATAATCATGCTCGCTCAGGAAGTCTCTGAAGCATCAATTTTAGCGGGATGGGAGAGTATTCTGAGGAAGTATTTCTGTGTGTTTCCCTACTCCTGGACATTGTCCAGGTCTGTGCTATTGCCCTCATGTTAAAAACAGGATATCAAGCTAGCTTTTGCTTGATACAGTGTAGTTGGTCTTATTAAAAAAAAAAAAAAAAAAGAAAGGTTTTTTTAGGAAAGACAGGCCAGCAGGGTGAGGTGGTGGAGTTTCTCTCTACATGAGAGAGCAACTGGAATGTATCGAGCTCTGCCTAGGGGTGGATGAAGAACATGTTGACAGCTTATGGGTAAGAATTAAGGGGCAGACTAATATGGGAGACACGGTTGTGGGTGTTTACTAGAGACCACCGGATCAGGAAGAGGAAGTCAATGAGGCCTTCTACAGACAGCTGGAAATAGCCTCATGATCACAGGCCCCGGTTCTTGTGGGGGACTTCAACCGCCCTGATATTTGCTGGAAAGGCAACAGAGCCAGGCACGCACAGTCTGGGAGGTTTCTGCAGAGCATTGATGATAACTTTTTGACACAGGTGGTGGAGGAACCAACGAGGAGAGGTGCGCCGATGGACCTTGTGCTGACAAAGAAAGAAGGACTAGTTGGGGATGTGAAGGCTGGGGGTAGCCTTGGCTGCAGTGACCATGAGATGGTGGAGTTCAGGATCCTGCGTGGAAGAAGCAGGGCAAAAGTAGAATTACAACCCCAGACTTCAGGAGAGCTGACTCTCCTGCCTCTTCAAAGATCTACTTGGAGGGATCCCATGGGCTAAGGTTCTAGAAGGAAGGGGGGTCCAAGAGAGCTGGTTGGTGTTCAAGCACCACTTCCTCCAAGCTCAG
>NW_009646749.1:7063-7449 GCF_000708025.1 Charadrius vociferus | reverse complement strand
CTGTCCCACCACCCTGTTACCATCCCTGTTTACCTTAATAGGAATTAGTTATTTCTAAAGGGAGATTAATTATTCCTAGGGTGATTAATTAGTCTGGAGGGATTGTTAATTAGTCCTGGGGGCTGTTAATTAGCCCTGGGGTTAATTAAGCCTGTTAATTACCCCACGATGGGGTATTAACCCCACCGCCCTCTTACCATCCCCCCGCTCGTTCCTGAGGGAGGGAGGTTAATCATTCCCAGCTGCATTAATTAAGAGGGGTTATTAATTAGTTCCGGGCGGGCTGTTAATTAGCGGGGGGGGGTGTTAATTAGCGCTGTTAATTAGCCCCCAGCCATGGCGGAGGACATCAAGGCCAAACTGCAGCGCTATAAGACGGCGCCGTT
>NW_009646749.1:5529-5950 GCF_000708025.1 Charadrius vociferus | reverse complement strand
CCCCGCTGTCCCCTGTGTCCCCAGACTTCCACCGGTGCGAGAAGGCGATGGCGGCCAAGGGGGCGGACGCGGGGCCGTGCCAGTGGTACTACCGCGTCTACCGCTCCCTCTGCCCCACCTCCTGGGTGAGTGTCCCCAAACGTCCCCAAACGTCCCCACCGCGGCAGCACCTTCCTCAGGGACCCATCGGTGTCCCCTCAGGGTCCCCAAGGTGTCCCCATAGCCCTCAGGACGCCCTCGGTGTCCCCTTGGTGTCCCCTGGGTCCCCAAAATGTCCCCACGGCCCTCAGGGTCCCCAAGGTGTCCCCATAGCCCTCGGTGTCCCCAAGTTGTCCCCAAAATGTCCCCATAGCCCTTGGTGTCCCCATAGCCCTCGGTGTCCCCAAGATGTCCCCTCGGTGTCCCCTCGGCCAGCAGGGTC
>NW_009646749.1:240-5099 GCF_000708025.1 Charadrius vociferus | reverse complement strand
CCCCAAGGTGTCCCCATAGCCCTCGGTGTGCCCTCAGTGTCCCCAGGATGTCCCCATAGCCCTCGGTGTCCCCTCAGGGTCCCCAAGGTGTCCCCATAGCCCTCCATGTCTCCTCGGTGTCCCCATAGCCCTCGGTGTCCCCACGGTCTTCAGGACCCCCCAGGGTGTCCCCTTGGTGTCCTTAGGGTCCCCTCGGTGTCCCCAAGGTGTCCCCATGGCCCTTGGTGTCCCCTCAGGGCCCTGTGCCACCCACGGTGCCACCACGTCCCTCACGGTGCCACCACGTCCCCCGCGATGCCACCGTGGTTCCTCCGTCCCCCGTGATGTCCTCACGGTGTCCCCCCTTCCCACGTGGTGTCACCGTGTCCCCCAGGACATCCTGATGTCCCCTCCGATGTCCCCACCGCCCTGGTGGCCCTCCCTTTGTCACCACCGTGTCCTCCCCCTCCGCAGGTGACAACGTGGGACGAGTACCGCGAGGAGGGGACCTTCCCCGGCAAGATCTGAGTGTCACCCGCTGCCACCGGGGTTGGGGACATCCGTGTCACCGCAGGGGGCAGGGGGCGTCGCTGAGGTGACATGGCCACCCCTGGGGAGGGGACACCCGGCTGTCACTTGGGTTGGGGAGGGGACACCGGTGTCACCCGGGGTGGTGGCACTGCCAATAAAGGGTTGAACTGGTCCAGGGTGTGGCTTTTGGGGGGGCGGATGTCCCCAGGGTGGGTGGTGGTGTCCCCTAGGTGGGGATGAGGATGTCCCCAAGGGGGGGGTTGTGGTGTCCCCAAAGTAGGTGGGTGTCCCCAGGGGTGTGGCAGATGTCCCCAGGGTGGATGGTGGTGTCCCCAGGGTGGATGGTGGTGTCCCCAGGGTGGATGGTGGTGTCCCCAGGGTGGGTGGTGGTGTCCCCAAGGTGGGGATGAGGATGTCCCCAAGGTGGGGATGGTGTCCCCAAGGGGGTGAGGATGTCCCCAAGGGGGGGGGTGTGGTGTCCCCAAAGTAGGTGGGATGTCCCCAAGGTGGGTGGCAGATGTCCCCAAGGGGGGTGGTATGTCCCCAAGGTGTGGACAGTGTCCCCAAGAGGGGAGGAGGTGTCCCCAAGAGGGGAGGAGGTGTCCCCAAGAGGGGAGGAGGTGTCCCCAAGAGGGGAGGAGGTGTCCCCAAGAGGGGAGGAGGTGTCCCCAAGGGAGTGGTGGTGGTGGTGTCCCCAAGGTGGGGCTGGGGATGTCCCCAAGCCCCCCTTCCCCCCCTACTTTGGGGACATTACGGCCCCAAAGGGACACGCGGGAGTGGGGGGAGGCCGAGGGGTGGCAGCGTCAGGACGTGACCCACGATGTCCCCAGGGGCCACCAAGGGGGGGCCGAGGCCTCGCGGTGGCAGCGCTCCCAGCAGCCCACCTGGGGAGGGGGACACCACCATCAGGGGCTTCTCTGGGCCACTGGGCCACCATCCCACCTAGCCACCATCTCCTGTCGTGACCCACGATGTCCCCAGGGGCCACCAAGGGGGGGCCGAGGCCTCGCGGTGGCAGCGCTCCCAGCAGCCCACCTGGGGAGGGGGACACCACCATCAGGGGCTTCTCTGGGCCACTGGGCCACCATCCCACCTAGCCACCATCTCCTGTCCCTTCTCCATCCAACCTTCTCCATCCAACCTTCTCCATCCAACCTTCTCCATCCAACCTTCTCCATCCAACCTTCTCCATCCTTCTTCATCTTCAATGGTTTCTCCATCTCCACCCATCCATCTTCTAACGGTTTCTCCATCCGCCCATTTGTCCATCTCCATCCATACATCTCTCCATTCGTCCATCTCCATCCATCCATCTTAGTGGTTTCTCCACCCATCTCCACCGGTTTCTCCGTCCCCCCATCCATCCATCTTCAATGTCCATCTTCATCCATCTTCATTTGTCCATCTCCATCCATACATCTCTCCATTCGTCCATCTCCATCCATCCATCTTAGTGGTTTCTCCACCCATCTCCACCGGTTTCTCCGTCCCCCCATCCATCCATCTTCAATGGTTTCTTAATCCATCTCCAATGGTTTCTTCATCCATCCATCTGTCCATCTCCCCATCCATCTCTCCGTCCATGCATCTTCAGTGGTTTCTCCATCCCATCTCCATCCATCCATCCCCATCTGTCCATCTTCAATGGTTTCTCCACCCACCCATCCCTCCACCTATTCATCTTCAGTGGTTTCTCCATCTCTCCTTCCATCCGTCTCCATCCATCTTCAGTGGCTTCTCCATCTCTCCATCCATCCATCTCTCCATCCATCTTCAGTGGCTTCTCCATCTCTCCATCCATCCATCTCTCCATCCATCTTCAGTGGCTTTTCCACCCCCCCCCCCCCTCCCCCCCCCCCCCCCCCCCCCACCTCTCCATCCATCCATCTCTCCATCCATCTTCAGTGGCTTCTCCATCTCTCCATCCATCCATCTCTCCTTCCATCCGTCTCCATCCATCTTCAGTGGCTCATCCACCTCTCCATCCATCCACCTCTCCATCCATCCACCTCTCCTTCAACCGTTTCTCCACCCACCCACCCGTCCATCTCTATCCCCTCTTGGCGACTCTCTCCTCCTCCTCCACCCCTTCAGTGCTTTCTCCGTCCACGTTTCCATCGCTGGATGGATGGAGAAACCACTGACGTTCACGTGGTTGGGCTGCCCGTCTCTTCCCACTTCTTCAATGGATGGAGAAGCCATTGAAGACCACTTTGGATGGTTTCTCCATCCATCCCTCCATCTTCAGTGCCTTCTCCACCCGTATCTCCATGGACGGATGGAGAAACCATGGAAGAACTTCCTCGATTTGTTCATCTAATCGTTCTTCGGTGGTTCCGCTCACCCAACTGTCCATCTGTCCTTCATCTCCTCACTCTTCCACCCATCTGCTCACCCTTCCACCCATCTCCCCACCCTTCCCTTCCTCCTCCATTCATGGTTTCTCCATCCCTGTTGCGTTCTTTCACCTGGAGGTCCCTCCCCATCTCCTGTCCCCATGGTGGCCCCTCACCTGTAAGGAGGTCCCGTGGCAGCAGCTTCCGGTGGGGGACACAGGTGTCACCAGGGCGGCACTGAGAGTCATCGGGGCACCACGGAGCTGTGGGGGGGGGGACATGGGGACACGTGACACACGGTGGGACATGGTGGAGGGACGAGTAGAGAGGTCGTGGGTGGACAGAGAGGTGGAGACCATCAGAGATGCGTTGGGGACATCAGGGATGTGGCACAGGTGGACAGACACGTAGGGGACACCGGGACCACGTAGGGATGTCACCGGTGGCCACAGAGGTGGAGAACATCATGGAAGGCCACGCAGGGATGTCACGGTTGAAGAGAAAGAGAGAGGGGACACCACCGGTGGACACGTAGGGAGGTCACAGGTGGACAAGGAGGTGGAGGACATCATGGAGACGTGATGATGTCATGGATGGACACATAAAGGTCACGATGGACACGTGGGAATGTCATAGATGGACAGAGCCGTGGAGGACGTCATGGAGACACAGGTAGAAGATGTGGGGGATGTGTAGGGATGTCACGGGTGGACACCTGGAGGTCATCGTGGGCGTGTGGTGATGTCACGGGTGGACGCACGCGATGGTGACACCACAGAGGGACATGTAGAGACATTAAGGAGGGGGACACAGGGATGTCACGGGGGGAGAACGTCATGGATGGACACGCAGAGGTTATCGTGGACAGAGGGATGTCATGGGTGGACAGAGAGCTGGAGAACATCAGGGATGGACATACAGAGGTCACGGTGGACACGGGGGTGTCATGGGAGGACAGAGCTGGAGAACGTCATGGAAGGACAAAGGACAAAGAGGTGGAGAACATCAGGGATGGACACACAGAGGTCATCGTGGCCAGGGATGTCATGGATGGACAGAGATCTGGAGAACGTCAGAGGTGGACAGAGAGCTGGAGAATATCGGGGAGGGACACAGAGGTCATGGTGGACACACAGGGAGTCATGGATGGACAGAGAGCTGGAGAACATCAGGGATGGACACAGAGGTCATGGTGGACACATGAGGATGTCATGGAAGGACAGAGATCTGGAGAACATCATGGATGAACACAGAAGTCATGGGATGTCATGGATGGACAAAGAGCTGGAGAACATGATGGATGGACACAGAGGTCATCATGGACATGGATGTCGTGGATGGACAGAGCTGGAGGACATCAGGGATGGACACACAGAGGTCATGGTGGACACATAGGGGTGTCATGGATGGACAGAGCTGGAGAGCATCATGGATGGACACAGAGGTCATCACGGACATGGATGTCACGGATGGACAGAGCTGGAGAACATCAAAGATGGCCATCACGGATGGCCACGCAGGAGCCCCACAAGTAGAACCCAGCCCCACCTCCACCTCCCACCCCGTGTCCTCGCCGTCCCCAACTCACGGCAGACGTTGGGGATGCTCCAAGGTGCCACCCTCACCCCGGCTTGGTGGCAGGCGGCCTCATAGGCCCCCAGGACCTCCTTGAGGACCTCTTTGTCCCCAGGGGTCTCGCAGAGCTCCCGCAGACAGACATCGTAGAAGATACCGGGGTGGACCACAGCGTGACAGTCCCCAAATGGACCTCTGGGGGTCCGGAGAAGACCACAGAGTTGGGTGTGGACGAAGGCCTTCTTGGGAGGTTGGTGACATGGGGGACAGGTGGGACCGGGACAGGGACGATGACAAGTGGTGGTGGCCTTGGTGGTGGCTTCCATGGTGGTGGCTTGGTGGAGGTGGTCATTGTAGGGGTGACCATCGAAGTTGCCGCAGAGGCCGCAGGTGACGTTGCGGTAGCGTGGGGACACGGTGACGGCCACCGCGACCCCG
>NW_009646749.1:0-223 GCF_000708025.1 Charadrius vociferus | reverse complement strand
AGGGCGGTGAGGAGGAGGAGGCTGGTGGCATCTCGGGAGGTGACGCAGACGCTGCGGTCCTCCAGGCAGAAGGGAAGTGGCACCGCCACGTTGTCCACCTGCGGGGGGTGGGGTGAGGTGAGGGGGGAGGGGACACTATCAGCTGCCCCACCCAGTTCTCCACCCTCTGGCTTCTGGCCCACCGTCCCTTTGTGCTCCTCTCTCCATCCATCCAACCTTCTCC
>NW_009646748.1:0-594 GCF_000708025.1 Charadrius vociferus | reverse complement strand
GTTCACTGCTGGAGGCACTACCGAGTATAAAAGCGACACCAACAGGTCTAGAAATTGGGAGGAGATGGAGGGGGGCTTCAGGTAGGCAAACATTCCAGTAATGACATACAGGGAGACCACGGCCAGGTGAGGGATGCACGTGGAAAAGGCTTTGTGCCGTCCCTGCTCCGAGGGGATCCTCAGCACAGCCCTGAAGATCTGCACATAGGACAGCACAATGAAAACAAAACACGCAAAGATTAAACAGGCACTGACCACAAGAAGCCCAACTTCCCTGTGGTAGGCATCTGAGCAGGAGAGCTTTAGAACTGAGGGGATTTCACAGAAGAACTGGTCTATGGCATTGCCCTGGGAGAGGGGCAGTGAAAATGTATTAGCGGTGTGCAAGAGGGCATAGAGGAAACTGCTGCCCCAGGCAGCTGCTGCCATGTGGACACAAGCTCTGCTGCCCAGGAGGGTCCCGTAGTGCAGGGGGTGGCATATGGCAACATAGCGGTCATAGGCCATGACAGTGAGGAGGCAAAATTCCCCTACACTCAAGAAGACAAAGAAAAAAAGCTGGACAAGACATCCCCAGTAGGAGATGGTCCTGGT
>NW_009646747.1:29119-35408 GCF_000708025.1 Charadrius vociferus | reverse complement strand
CAATATGGGAAATGGATACAATAAATTGGTTATTGCAACCCTTCAAGTCCCACCTTGGGCCCCACAAAGGACTGTCCTGATTTGGCCTCAGCCAGCAACAAAGAACCACGCAGCCGCTCGCACAACTCCCACAGTCGTGGAAAAAGAAATCGTCAGGGCAAAACTCGTGGGTTAAAATAATGCAATTTAACAGAACAGCAAAAGGAAAGATGAAAACGTGATTACAGTACCGCCGCGAAGCGCACCGACCGGACCCGTGCCGCTGCAGCCAACCCCGAGTGGCGACTACTCTCCTCGCCCGGCTAGCGCCTCTTATACCCCGGGCATGGGGCACGTGGTATGGAATACCTGCCCCCTGCCAGCTCCTGGGGAAATGAACCCCATCCCTGCCGGAACCAGGACACCTGCAAAGCACCAAGACGCAGAGAAAGGAGTTTCTCGCTCCTCACACCCACAGGGAGTTCCTCCAGGAAGAAGGGCTTCCAGATCCCCACCCCTGCCAACAGAAAATGCCTTGCACAGAAACCTGGGCGCACAAAGCCCAGTTCTGCCACAGCAATGCAGCCCCTCCGAGGCAGTGCCCAGGCTTTCCTTAGCACCCCGTGTCACACAGAGAGTCCAGCTGAATTGGGGTGCAAGACCCACATCTGGAATCGCTCTTGGGGGATCTCTGACACACGGGCAGCTGTGCCCACAAAGCCTGTGCCAGCAAGCAACAGCCCGGCCTCTGCTCACAGCCCTCAGCGACACTGCCACACTGCTCTGCAGGGGGGACACAAGAAGAGTCTTTCCCCGGCTGACACGGGACTTTTTCATGCTCTCCAGAGCATAGCTATAGGCAGCCCAGTGTCCAGACTCCCTCTCTGCAAAAGGCACTAAAGAAATACACTCGACCATGTAGTGAAATCTCATGCTTGGAGCAGCACTGGTGAGAAACCAGAACTCCATTTTATGGGAACCAGAAGGATCAGAGAGGAGAAATACGTATCCTTCTGTTTAAACTGTTGCGACTTCCAGAGAAAAACTGGAGCTCAGCATTTAAGAACAGCCCAATAATGGAGCAAACAGAATTCAGCTGCATCAACTAAGAGAAGCTGCAGCGCAGAAGCAGCAGCACTTCCTAAGAAACACACTGCGTCCAAAGGGTGTTTATCAGCCTGGCTAACAACCTGCTCGAGAGTGGGAATGTGTAAGAGTCCAAAAGCATGACACACAATCTCTAAACATCATTTGTACAGCTCTGCCACTTCAGGAGTCTTCTAAAAAACACCAAAGAGGAAGACAAACATCTCGATATTTTCTCCTTTTTACTTCTTCTTTTCCTTCTAGAAAGCATCCCACTGCATCCTACTCACAACGTCCCTACGCAACTGCCATGAACTCTGAAGATCCCAGGAACGTGTGATGGGGCATAACCACGAGCCCAAGGCTCAGGAGAGCTTTGCCAGCATTAGCTGTCACAAAAATAACCTCCAAATCATGGCACAGTTTGGTTTTGGCTGAACAGTCTTCCATTTTCTGTCCATGGAAGTGAAAACCTCCGAAAAGCACACAGGATGCAATAAATCCTCGTGGAATGATTACCACCGCGATCACAGCAGACGTTAAACCCTGTCCTGCCCAAGGTCTCCTCCCTGCCTTTACTTGCCCTCTGCCAGCTGCTCACAAAGGCCGTGTCTGTCCCACTCTGTGGCTGCCACTCGCACCTCTAGGGCCGCCTTCTCACGCACCAACATGTCCTTCTTTTTGCACACTGCGGCCAGTGCATGCCCTTGGCCACAGGACTCCTGGCGCAACTGCTCCAGGCCACTGCTCACCCACTCCAGCTGGCTGTGAGCCTGAAAGCGGGACAAAAGTCCTATCAGAGTCCTATCTCGGGAGCTCTCTGCAGAGCCACCCACTGCCATGGCTGAAGCGGCTACAGGACAGAGAGCTCCTGTGCTGTGGGCTGCAGAAGTGGAGGATAACTCCCACAACTGCAGAACACCTCCACAAGACACCAACACATTTCCAAAAAGGAGCAAAGCCTTCTCACCTCTACCACTACCGAGTGTCTCCTTGGCAAAATCACAGCAGAACCCAACAGATAAAACTTCACGGAGCCATGCAGACAAACGCCCGACCAGAAGCACCGGGTTTTTGCTCTCACCTCAGTGAGCTTCTCTTGGGCTTCTTCCTTCTCCTCTGCCAGGATCCTCAGCTCTACCCGCACACCCTCTTGGTGCTTCTCGCCTTTCTTCAGCAGCTGCTCCAGCTGCGCTTTCTCTGCGCAGACCTCTTCACTTCTTCTTTCACACAAGCTCAGCTGCTCCTGGGCAGAGATCTTTGCTCTCTCCATCTCCTCCACTTCACCCGACAGAGTTTCATTCTCTCCCTCCAGCTGAAAGCACAGAAGCACACAGCAAATCAAATACACTGAGACACACCATCAAGAAGGTTTGGCTTCCACAGAAAAAGGAACAACATTCCCATCGGCAGTCAGTCACGCTGTCGGAAGGCACGAGCTCTGAGAAGCAGCAGCAGCTGGAGATGCACATCTGCCAAGACCTTGCCAACCCTGCTCACCTGCACCACCAGTTCCTTCAGATGCACTTTATCCAGGACCAGAGCTTCACTGGTCCTGCTCACGTTGGCTGTTGCCACACGCAGATCAGCGAGTTCAGCACTCAGCTTGTTCTGAGCCCCCCTCAGCTCTGCCACTGACTGCTCTGCCTGGAGAGACAGAAGACCCGCAGTTAAGCCCTCCCAATGAGCACCAACTACCCCAAAGAGCCTGCGTGGCCTCAGCACCGCTTCCCAAGACGGACAACAACGTGTTCCCCCTCTGATGCTGCCACAAACAGCATCTGTGGGGGTCTTGCTCGCACAAGGGGACCATACCTTCTCCAGACTTTTAAAGTCCAGACAGACTTTTTAAAGTAAGACAGACTTTTAAAGTCCAGATTACTATTCCCACAATTAGTTTTCCTTTCAGTGGTGAACTGATGGCAGAGACTGCCAGCTCTTTGGGGAGACCCGTATGAATTTCCAAGCCAATACTCATAGGATCCAGGATGATTCAGCCTGCTCGTACCCAGAAGAGCTCCTCTCAGTCAGACACTGTTTTCTGCCCTTGCTGTCGAAGGCAACAGCTTGACTCGGGACAGAAACAAGGCTGTGCAGAATGGGGGTGTTTTCAATGGGAACAGCCCATCGAGGAATCCAAGAGGCAGCCACAGAAGAGAACATTGGGAACAGCAAAGTTGGAAATACCTTTACCTCTCCTGAAGCTCCATCTTCTCCAGGTCCCCCTGGGCTTGTAAGCACATCACGCTGGAGTTGAGGCGGGAGCAGTTTACCATTACGCAGCCAGAAAGCCTCATTTGCTCTGCCCTCAGCTCTGACAAATCTCTGCAGAAGAAGAAAGAAAGGGCCAATGTTCACACGACCATCATTAGCAGCTGACTCACTTCTGAAGCACGTCATCGGGCAAGAGTAAAAGCTGGCGGGAATGATGGCATCTTTCTTGGGGATGTTCCTCTTGACACTGTGGGAGGGTATGGCACAGCCAAGAGGCTTCAAGGACCTCTGATTACCCTCATTAATTGTGGCTACTGCTCAGCCTTATTAACATACCCCCATTATCATTAATAGATGGGAGGGAGTTTGCCAAGGTCCCCAGATTTTTATACCTCGGGCATCAGCCTGAAGCCACCTATTACCATCAACACTCACACTGCGCAGAGGCTCACGACAATATCTACATCATAACCATTTCAGGAAGGGGGTGGAAGAAGAAGCCTAAAATGGTGGAACAAAAAAGCCCAAAGAACACAAGCCCAAAGAACAACTTCAACCGTAGGTCAAGCATACTCAATGCATTCAGGAAGGCTTTGCATCAAATAAGAGAGATGGCTGACAGTAACCCAGAGTCGGAAATCGCATGCTGACACCAGAAGCAGGCACGATTACGGCTACGCTGGTTTTGTTGGTGTAGAAGGCAACTGTGAGAAGGGAACCTCAGAGAGCCCAAGAACAACAAAACAATCATAACAAGAGCTGTCAAACTCAGCCAAAGAAAATGGATAAACCAATTGCAGGGTAGACAAGCTGTTCTTTCTCTCAACACTGTTGGTACAGGAATAAGTGGATACGAACTGACCAGAATAAATGTAAACTAGAAATGAGAAGACAAAAAAAATGTTCACGGCTAATCCTTGCATCAGGAACAGGTGGAAAGGAAACTGTGTGTGATTTAAGGCAGCTTCTCAGGATGCTGAAAAGAGCCTGAAGCACGCTTCCTGCCATTGCTTGCCACTGCCAGAGCACAAATCATACCTTCAGCCACAACTAACCCAACAGCCAGGCTCAAAAAAGCACGTGTAGAATGGAAATGACGTTTTTCTGCAAGAGATCTCGCCTCAGCTTCTACTCACCGGTCAGTGGCAGTCTTCATCTCCAGGAACTGATGGCGGAAGGTCACCGCTTGATGCCACAGGAAGAACAGACGGTTACGTTCATCCCTGAAGTGGTTCTCATAACGCTAAAGATACAAAGACAAAAAGAAATGCCGGTTCAGCCTTCACTGTCACTGTACAAGTTTCTCAGATGGGAGAGAGTACAACCACCATCGCGGGGTCTCCTTTCAGAACTCTTCCAACAGGGGCATCAGGAACTGAAGAGGCACCACAGAAGCGGCCTCAGGAGAGCTGCCACCTGACTGCAAAGAAAGGAACATCCACCCTCCTCCTGCAGGAGAGGCTCTCAGCAAAGCAAGCTCAGCCCAATTCATCATCTCTCTCTGGTCTCTGCTGCTCTGGGCCGAGATTTAACACCTATCAGGAAGACCAGTGCTCCTGTGGGACTGCCCTACAGCACCCACCAACAGCAGCATTTGCCTTTAGGACCGAGCAGCATGGCCACAGCCGGTGGGCCTCTTCCATCACCGCAACTTGCCGACACTCCTCCAGCCCACACTCCTCTCTTTTGCTCCTCAACACCCACACAGCCTCAGCACAGCCCCAACCTTCTCACAGCAGACTCTCTAGGCCACAAACAAAACGCAGTCTCACGCCACGCTGCCATCGCCTCGGATGTTCCCTGCGCCATTCCCTCTCCTTCGCTTCCAGCTCCTCCCGTGCCCTCATCCAATCCACCCACACTTTGCCAATGTCTTCGTGGAGGGCTGCGTTCACCTCGCTCGCCTTCTCCAGCTGCTGCCACAGGACAGCCTTCCCTTTGGCCACATTCTCACACCTTGCAATGGAGGAACAGCAGTGCTGTCACTCAAGTACCACCATCCACAAGCAGCATCCCCGGCATTTCCCAGCTCCCCCAGCACTGACTCTGTTCCCAAACTGAGCGGCAGCAAAAGCGCTTTCTAGCATCAACCCAGAACGCTCTCTGATGCCAAACTCAGTGCCTTCTCTTTGCTTTAAGCCTTCCACTTTCATCTACAACCTTGGCTGCCCCTTCCTCTTGAACTCTGACGGTGCCCACAGTTAATGGCCTGCCTCCCCTTCGTGCTGCCTGACCACTGGACACATCACCCGTCTCTGGCATTGTCCCGAGTCCCTCACCTACTGAACCACGGAATAACTGACGCTGGAAAGGACCTTCGGAGGTCACCCGAAGGAGCCCCCCACTCAAAACAGAGCCATTCAGACAGTTTTTCCCTTGCTTTCAGGATACCCAGTATGAGGCAACACTTCTTCCTTGTACCTTTGCTGCTCCTCCTCCAACTGAAGCAGTGCTTTCTCCAGGGTCCGGTCCTCTTTGGCTTCCCACCTGCCTGGGACATAGCCCTGGAGAAGAAAGGAAATGTTTAGTCAAATGCTTGTCTTACCTTTGCTACCATCATCATCCATCGCTGTCCCCTCCACTCGGTGGCTGTCTCAGGAGCTGGTGGCTTCTTCCAGCCATAACAACAGGGTTGCGACTACGGAGAGGAAGGGAGGGGAAAGGTGTTCCTCCATGTGAGCAGCTCTCCTCAGTCTCCCACTGCTGCACTCTCAAAGCTGGGCATTCTCAGCTCACAACAACGAGGGCTCACGTGGACCTGAAGCCCGGGAACGCTCTCCGGCGCTCACACCCTCCGTTCCCTCTGTCTGCTTTAGCTGGGAAGCAGAGAGAAAGCACAGAACCAGCTACGTATGTTGCACACCACCAGTTTTGCCTGCCAAACCCCATTCTTTCCCAGAGACAGCCCCAGGATGGCACAGGGCGTACGGCCCTATCCCGAGACCCAGCACAAAACGCTCCCCAGCAATACAGCACTCCTGCACGGGACTCAATCCCTTCTGGACAGCCT
>NW_009646747.1:23092-28050 GCF_000708025.1 Charadrius vociferus | reverse complement strand
GGGGACGCGCCGCCCCTTTCCCCCCCCGGGTTGCGGCGGGACCGGCCCCGGCTGCGAGCGGGGTGCGGGGAGGAGCGGGGCGGGAGGAGGTGGCCCCGAACCACAGCGGTGGGAGCCACATCGCGGGGGGCCACATCGCCGCTCTTCACCCGCCGGGCAAACACCAGAGAGGGGACCTGCCAGCCCCCCATCAACTCCCCACCACCTCCTCCTGACGGCAGCGCAGATGCGCCCAGCGGGTCCGAGCTGCAGAAGGGCCGGGACTTAGCTTACACGGGGCGAGGACCATCACCGTTAGCCCCGTGTCGCTCCAACCAGGACACTCCACACCTTATTTCATACCATATATATGTCATACTCCAGTTAATGTTACAGTTGTCCTCTAATAGACACACACACAAATATATTCCTCTAAGGCTATGAACTACTCCTCCAAAAGGTCCATTAAGTGTCTTTAATGCAAAATTAGCAGTCTTCTGTCTTCACTCTTCTTTCCTTTTGACCCAATATGCAAAACGCACTGTTTTTAAGTTCATGAATCGACATCTCCCCTTCTTCAGAAAGCAATTAGCCAACACCAGAAGGAGTGCGTTAGCACAAGCAGTTATCGCTGCCGGCAGAGCAAGCTGTGCATGCTGTAAAGCCGGGGAGCAAGGGAAAGGAGGAGCGTACGGCGACAGGTACTGGGCCCGGCCATAGTACACTGTGCTGCTCCTGTGGAGTGTCACTGCTGTCACGGGACAGCAGCGGGCTGGAACACAGGAAACAGGGATTCCCCACACCAAAATATCCCCGAAAAAGATCAAAATTACTATCTTCCCTGCCCCAAAGAACATGAACCGTTGCTTGCATGTTTTTAAAAATCACTTCTTTCAATCAGAACAAAGGGAATGGCAGTACCTGCTCGCGAAGTACCTTCCCGGCGAAGGAACAAGCTCTGCTGCCTGTTTACCTGTGTAATGATAATCAGCCAGGGGATGGGATTCAGGTCGCTGGGGTGCCCCAGACTGCAGCATCTCCAGACCCTCCTGCGGGATTGCATAGAACAAGACTTAGATTCCCCCTCAGCAGGGGCCAAAAGGGCAACTCTTCAGCCCACTGTGGGAAGATGGTGCTCAGTCAATGCTCAGCAACAGTGCGTCGGGGTCACCTCTGCCCACGGAAGCTGATGGGAATATTGCCTCAGTCCACACTGGTGTGTTTTAAGAAACCAGAACCTGTGGAGATCTCCGGGGACCAAGCTGTGGCACCCCACCAGCCACCACCTCTGGGAATAGACTGCTCACTGCTGGAGTCCTTTTGGGCTCATCCCTGCTGCAGGTAGAGCCTCCTCGTGCAGACGCAGCCGACACCGAGTTCTCTGCTGCACGTCAGCAGTGTTAAATCCCGTCTTTGAATAAGAGGGAGCAAAGCATACCCGCTGGGGGCTTCACCAGGGTCAGGCTGGAGGCGTTTGCTCAGCAAGGAGTGCCCAGGGACAGCGCAGTTGTCAAACACAGGCTGTTTCTCCGGGGCAGACCTTGGGTTTTTGCTAATATTCCTTCATTCCCAGCACTGGGAGTAGGAGGACTTCTATTCTCCAAATTGTCACAGAATTGACAAGAGGCAAAACAAGCTCTTATTGGTACACGGGGTCTGTCATCCCACAAGACCTTAATGCAGACGGCAGCCAACAGGCAGCATGCAAGAACGCTGCACTTTTAGCAAAGAGATTCGAGCCTGCGGAACAGAAAAATCGGGAGTGACTCCCAGCTCACACCAGTACCAAAGGCTGTCCCAGTCCATTAGGAATTTGAAAAGAGCTGCTTCTTACCAGGGCTTCCACCAGAAAACCAACAGAAAGTCGGTGTCTGTTGAGAAAGGAGAAAATGCATGATACAACACACAGGCAGAAAGGAGCAGACAGTCTGAAGACCCAGAAAAGGCATTGAGTTTCTGACCCTTAGTATCTCAGGTTGGGACCTGGGAAGAAAAACATTAAGAGAAACCTTTGTCCTGCGTTTCTGGGTTCGTTTCGATGTCTCCCCAGGGCTTCCACACCAGCGACGCTCCCTCCTCCTCCTCTTCCAAACGGGATCTGTCCTGGAGGTCTGGGATCTCTGCCTGAAGGTCGCTGCCGACATTGACGTGTCTGAAATCATTAAGGCAGAGGAAGTGAGGAAGGCAAGCACGCACCCACTTCGAAGGAGGGAATGTGTCAGGTACGGCACTTACTTCCCAGCAGAGCATTACCAACTGCCCTCTAACAACTTCCAGAGCCCCTTCTCGGCACCAACAGCATTACCGTGCTGCCCTTCAAGCCCTTTTGCGCCCCATCAGGCAAGAAAATTGCCACTTCCTTCCTCAAAAGCCTGAGGAAACTGGCGAGGTTCACTCCCAGAGCCACAGCCAGCAGCAGAAGAGCTGCGACCACGAGCCAAGACCACCATCGGAATGTTGTATAGAACGCGGGAGGCCGGCAACCAGCACCCACTTCGAAGGAGGGAATGTGTCAGGTACGGCACTTACTTCCCAGCAGAGCATTACCAACTGCCCTCTAACAACTTCCAGAGCCCCTTCTCGGCACCAACAGCATTACCGTGCTGCCCTTCAAGCCCTTTTAGCCATAGGGAGAAGGTCAATGGCAACGGCCTGGGCCGGCAGAGCCCCAGTGCCGAACTAACCATGCACCCGCTCCTCAGCCCCATTTCCTCAGGGTTTGCGGTTATTCTGACCGCTGGGCTGAAACTCACGGCCTAACACGGATTTTAGGGTTATCCTTCATCGGCCAAAAACCAAAGTCCCCGTACATTCTGCCTGAAAGATATATAAAAAATCCCGCTCAAGGTAAAAATCGTTGAGACTGTCCTTTAGCCTTCCTCGCCACCCTCATCAACGCACATCGTTCCCCATTCTCCTGGAATTTCCCTCCTTTCGTGGAAATCGCTCACTGGACATGGAAGCTCTGGAGATGGACACTCCGGATCTCCTTTCACAGCTGCCCCTCACCTGGGTCAGAGTCAGCCCCGCAGGGATTGAGCCGTTCGGGGCTTTTTCCAAGCCAAAGCCAGGAGCGGAGCAAAACCCCGGTGGGCTGTTTCCATCCCCTCTGCCACAACAGCAATCCCAAAGGAGAAAGGCACATCCGTTTTCAATTTTCCAGACTTTCTTTGGAAGGCAGGAGCCTTTTAATAATATAGTGTAATCACTGTCAACGTTAGAGCCACGCTCGCATTCCCCGCGTAGAGCTCACCGCATGTCTAGCTGGGAAATCTCTGCCACACATATTACCATGTCTTGTGGTTCTAATTTAAACACCCAGTAATTCATAGAACCAAAAGCTAGCCAAATGAAAAGGCTATGGTAAATCTCAGCCCCGAGGGAAAAGAAATGTGCCTGTCAAGGTGGTAAAAGGCGCTCTGGCAAACCACCACCCCCCTCCAAACGGCAGTTTTCTCTAGAAAACTGACAAGTTTTCTTCCTCTGCAGCCTTAGCGAGGCTGTAGATTTTTCTACCCTGCAGGTAAAGAAACAATCATCAACAGCAGATGCTATTCTGCCTGCAAGTAAAGCTTTAAAATAGTCATTCTGCCTTTAAAAAAAGAAAAATAAATGGAACGTCTGAGCTGGTTTCTCCATGAAAACAACACTTTGCACTTGCACAGCAAAGCAACGCTCATTAACCAATCTCATAAATCTTCGCAGTCATTAAGAAACAGTCCACGTAACACGCGTGTGCACCCTGGAAGCACACGTGTGAAGAGGAATCCCAGTTTACGCACTGTGGCTATATCAAATTGCATTATTTCCCTCACAACCCACGATGGAAATGGGCCACGCTCCCATTCCTTGGCTCCAGAGCTCCCGTGATGCTGGGATCATGCCGACCCTCAGCCCCTGCGGGCATCAGCTCTGCTGACACCCCGCTGCCGGATCAATGACAGGAATCTGGGAGCAAGAAGGGGATTGTACCATCCAGGCTCCCCAAAATCCCCCACAGTTAAGAGGAATGCAAATCTCAGGCTCCCCTAAGCCACCAGATTTCTCACCCTGACCGCTGCAGGAACACCCAGAGCAGTTTTGAAGCAGCACGCACCAGGTTTCGCACCAGGTTTCACCTCTGCGCCCGAGAAATTTCCTGTCCTGAGGGCTACCGGTCCCCTCGGCCCAATGCAAGAGGCAGCAGCAAATCCCTCCGGAGAGGGCAAGAGGTGCTTGTAAGAGTGACATCCAGCTGATAACCAAAAAGCACTTAAACCTTTAGTCCCCGAGGCAACCGCAGCACCTTGCTCAGTAAGGCACGCTTCCACGACTACCCTCAATTAACTGTCACCTCTAGAGCTCGATCTCTAAAGGCATTTAGGTTGACTCTTGATATCCCTTTCCCTCCCACAGGCAAAGAGAGAGCAACTATTTCTACTTGAGAGCGCAGTTCCCCCTTCCACAGGCATCGAGCTCGCTCGGCAGCTTTGGATTATCACCAACCTGTGCACCAGCCCACCAAGAAGCCAGGGGAAAGGCTCTGAATCATGTTACGAGATATCCCAAGGATTGATTTTGTGAAATTTATTTCTAGACCTTTGGCACTAGATTAATGAGTTCATGGTTTTCAGGGCGTTCCGGATGTAAGCGCTAAGTACTGTTAGTGGTGAATCCAGAGCTGTCAACACTGATAAAAAACACTTAAAAGAGTGCAGGAAGACAGTAAATGCCTCCGAGTCCATGAATCATGTTACGAGATATCCCAAGGATTGATTTTGTGAAATTTATTTCTAGACCTTTGGCACTAGATTAATGAGTTCATGGTTTTCAGGGCGTTCCGGATGTAAGCGCTAAGTACTGTTAGTGGTGAATCCAGAGCTGTCAACACTGATAAAAAACACTTAAAAGAGTGCAGGAAGACAGTAAATGCCTCCGAGTCCAAAACTCAAATAATAGATGGCTAAAAGGGAAGGAGGAGCACGCTGATGCACTGGAAT
>NW_009646747.1:6294-22477 GCF_000708025.1 Charadrius vociferus | reverse complement strand
TAGAAACACCAGCTCCAATTATTAGGGGCAAGTTTCATTTTTTAGTCAAGGATTCTCACATGTTTTGTTTTCAAGCCACCCAAATAGGGTGCGCTTTTATAGCCATCAGCAATTAAGTTCTCCGTCCCCTACAGAAAAGCCTTTTCCTAAAGGCACTCTCCTTCCAAGGGAAGACCCAGAAAAAGAAGCCCATTCTGCTTAAGCCATTTCACAGAGAATTTGAAATGCAAACAAAAAGTCAACAGAATGTCTTTTCCCTGCTTCACTGACAGCCAGTCATATAGACCTTTGCAACATATTTCGCAAATCTATCATTTTAATGTCTTTGCATTTCCCATTTCCAGCTGGAGAACAGGTTGCAAGGACTCAAAAAAACCAAGCAAACCACAAAACGTATTCCTGTCTCGGGTGTAATTTTATGAAAACAGGACAGAAGTGAAATTCCTGTGAAACAGAGGTGTTATGATTGTTGCCGTCTTCTTCAGCCTTATCAATCTGAACATCTTTTTTACAGGTACAAGGCAACAAGAAACATTTTTGAGGTGCAAAAAAAACCCCCACCTATTCATCTCTTTACCCCAAAGATCTTTTCATGACATGGATTCTGCCACCAACACACAGCTGCTAAATATCCCCGGCTGCTGCCGAGCCGTAAGAAACCCTTCAAAATACAAGAGAACGCTGAGCCCAGTGCGCTGACGGTGCATCAGGGCTGTGAGTTGGAGCTGGACGGAGTCGCAGCCCCTGAGGTTGAAATCAGCCCCACGTTTAGGCACAACCCGGGGTTTTAAGCCTCCCTACAAACCAGCCCCCCGCTTTTGGAAAAAAACCCAGGGAGATTCACCTTGAAATAAACCACATTCTCAACACCGAAGGCGTGCTGGTCCATGGCCGCCGCTGCCCTTCGGGCCAGTTCGATGGGGCTTCGCTTGACCTGGAGCAGAACTTGAGGGCGTGAGGACAACGAGCCCCCTAAACAAAATCTAAAAAAAAGGAAAAATCCAATAAGATTTGCTGTTACTCACCCACCAAACCCGAACCACTACAACTGGCCCTTGAACAACCATGCCTGATCAGAGAAGAAAACTGAACTATCCCAATTCCCCCTTCAAACACAAGGCGTGGAGCTGCCGAGACCCCACGTGTGGGCTGGGGAGACGGGGGGATCTTCTTCTCAAAACCCAGCAGAAGAGAAAGGGCAGGAGTGTTTTCCCAGCCCTGGAAGAGGCTGTGAGGCTCCCCCAGCGCTGAGGTGTGGGGAGAAGGTGGGAAGGAGGACAAGGCTGCCCAGGAGTGGGGCTGGGGGAATTAGGGGCCTCTCCCTGAGGGAAACAGCATTCTTGGCTACACAGGAGGCTGTGGGACCACCCTGGGGATGGATTTGGGGGTTCTCCCTGAGGGAATCACTGCTACTGTCCATGCAGGAGGTCTAGGTCTGCTCCAGGGATGGGTTTGGGGGCTCTCCCTGAGGGAAAATGCTGCTGTTGGCCTCACAGAAGGGTGTGGGGCTGCGGCAGGGATGGGTGTGGGGGAGTTTGGTGGCTCTCCCTAAGGGAATCGGTGATCCCAGCCACGGAGGAGGCTGTGGGGCCCTCCCGGGGACAGATCTGGGTTCTCTCCCTGAGGAGAGCTGTGGGGAGGTGGGAGGCAGGGGCCGTCCCAGGGCCAGGGCCACTCCTGGAAGTGAAGGGGGGATCTGCAGCCGCCCGTGCGGGACTGCCCCAAGCCTGAGATGAAAAGAAGAAGAAAAGCCGAGAGTTCCCTCACCGCCACAGCTGCCGCCTCTCCCAGCCCCAGGCCTACCTTGCTGCTGTGCGCAGCATCACGTGACTGGGGGAGCTGTGGCAGGGAAAGGCGGGAGGGGAAGGGAAGGGTGGCACCACTGGGAGGAGAGGGAGAGGGGGGGCGAGAGATGTGTGGGCCGGGAGAAGGACAAGGAGAAGACAAAAGGTAGGTAGAGGGGGGAATGTCGGGGGAGGGTGGTGTGTGAGCGGAGTGCATGTTGTGTGAGGGGGGAGTGAGGGGAATGGGCGTTAACATGAACAGGGAGTGAAGGGAATGGGTGTTAATGTGAGGGGAGTGGCTGTTAGTGTGAGGGAGAAATGAGGGGAATGGGTGTTTGTGTGAGGAGGGAGTGGGGAATGGGTGTATGTGAGGGGGGAATGGGTTTTCGTGAGGGGAGAGATGAAGGAGCGGAAGTTTGCAGGGCTGTGAGGTGTCTGTGAGAGAGGAGGAGCCGGAGGGAGGTGAGCGGAAAGGGTTGTGTGTGAAAATAACATCTTAAAGGAAACGCTGGGCTGGGGAAAAGTGGTGGGCCCTGAGGGAGGGCTTGGGGAATGGGGCTAGAAACGTGGGTTTTGGGGCAAAACTCTGGGAAAGAAACTGCAGGAAAGGGCTAATCTGAGTATACGGTTTTAGCGAAGCTTCAAGCAAGTGGTGTCCAAATGTGCCTCTTGTCCAGGCCTTTTGTGGGCTGGTTTTTGTAAGTTATTCATCCGAGTGGCTTTCTGCTACGTGGAATGGGAAAGTTTGCTTCCCAGCGTAGCTGTTGCCTCTGGAAAACCACTTAGTGTGAGGCACTGAGAAACCCGTGTTCAAAAATTAGAATAAATGCAGGGTTTTGCCTCTCAGAAGGATCTCTAAGCACCGTCTCCAAGCTATTTTTTGTACATTTTTGGTTGTTTTCTTTCCCCCCATTTGAGGAAATGAGTTAGGTTAATGTTAGCAAGACAGCCTTCTGTCCCAGGATAAATGCCAGGCTGTTGCTGCATCCTTAATTAGAATAACACTTTAATTGTAGGGGTGAAAAAACTCTTCTTTAGTGGTATGGTCTTGCTCTGGCTGATGATGCAGCCACCTGGGAAAGCAATTTGTTTTGGGGGTGGGGGGAAAAAAGCATCTCCTGAAAGTAAATAAATACGTTTTAATGGGGGAAAGGTGTTGTGGCAGCTCCTTCTGCTGCAGTCTGGTGGTTAAAGCAGGTATCGCCTGCGAGGAGATGAGCAAACCCGCGAGCGTTGGGGTGTTATTACATAAAAAGAGGGGATACATCATGCTTTTAGTCATCAGCTGCATGTTTTCGGTAAACCTAAAAATAGCAGAAAGGCTTTTTTTTTTTTTTTTTTTTTTTTTTTTTCCCCTCCTGTTTCTATGCTACTATGACCAGTTCCTCTCCAGAGCGAATATTCCTGGCCACATGGGTAATGAATTAGCATGCTGCAGGATGCGACTGCTGCTTTTTTCTTAAAGAGGGTTTTTTTTACCCAACTTTGTGCCCTGTGATGGCAGCACTGGCAGGTTGGTTTCTCTCCGTGGGAGGATTTTGGCTGGGTTTTTTGGGGCAACACACATCTGCGGTCACATTCTTCATGCTTTCCCCTCATTCAGCCATGCTTAGAGTTGGTTTGGGGTTTTTTTCGCTTGTTGCTGGACTGAAAAATCTTCCTTGCCTTAACACTTCCTGGTTGGAAATTGTAGGTGACGGCAACATCATTGGAGGGAATGATTTTTAGTCGAATTCTCGCTTTCTGCCACGTGGGTTTTTTAGGCGTTGTGGGTGAAATAAAGGCAAAAATCATAGTTGGTGTGGCGTAAATGTGTTTTTTTCTCAGGGGTTCAGTCTGTGGTGGGGTGGAAAATTTGGTCTTCTGTTGGCTTTAGAGCTGCAGAATAACTTGCTCATGGCAAGCTTTAAAGTTTTATAAAAAGATGTACGTCAGCTCTTGGGCAGTGTGCTGGCTTGTTTGGGATAGAATTTTGGCTTGAAGATGTCTTGTGTACTTTGATGCAGTAAACGTAAGGATTCAGGCTAAAAGGCAGAATGAGATTGAATTTACCGCTTGGATTTTTCTTTCAGGACGACTTGGAAACTGATTATGCATTTAATAATGCAGAAGCACATGATGGCTGAAACATAATTTTCTTTCTTTACTTTTATAGTTCTTTTGTAAAGGTTACAATATCATCTTCTGGAGCGAGTTCATACACTTTGGGTTTTTTATGTTTACTTTAACAGCAAATATTGAAAGTATGGTAATGTTATTTGCCTTAAATTTGGGGTGGGAGGGAGGCAGAATCCTGGTGTTTAGTAACAGAAGGAAAAACTTTTATTAGTAAGTTTTATCTATTAATACTTGTGTACAAATTAAAAAAAAATCATACACCTTTTAAAGGAGACATTAGCAAGGTGATAATCAAAATACTTTCCTCTCCTTTACAAAGCTGTGAAAATCACAAGCTGACTTACCATGGTATCGTAACTCATTTGCTATTATGTAATGCAGTTATGAAACTGTTAAGGAAAATGGGTTTTGACTATGCTTATATACCTATTGGAATGGCTTTTGGTAGTAACTCTGGAAAACTATTTTCCCTTTTGCTGAATGGGAGTTTTAGACTAAAATTGCGGAATTGTTACACCAGGTTTGCGCAGAAAATATGTCTCCATTTCTTCTGAGGCAGACCTGAATTGTGACCTCCAATTACGCTACATTACTTTTGAATGTGTGATGTCCTCCAGTCACACTTTTGATGAATAACTTGTGGTACTTGCCAATTTACTGGGACCATAACCATCTTTCTGTTCTATATTTTTTCAGTATCTAGTGCAATGTGACCTTGTCCCACAATTCTGGACTCCACATTGTGGCTGTAATTAAAGTGTGTTAACAATAATATCAACTATTAGTTAAACTTAATCTGAAAATAATTGTGACTAATGAATGGCTGTAAGAAATTCATGATGGCATTCATAACAGTTCATGAGTTGAAAAAGAAGCAAAACATTGTTACAGGAGTATTTTGTTTTGAACTTTTCTGCCCATGCTTAAATATCCGCAAATGTTTGGAAATTGCTTCTGGCACCTCATTGCCATGGTCATCAACTCTGTGTGTGAGATAGCAGCATGAGTCAGTGCGAAACAGAAACCCAACCATACTTTCAGCCGCTGTATTTGTTTATGTTTGTATATGCTGTGAAGAAAATGTTTTGCTTTCCTTATTAGCCATGAATAACGTGCAGCAGCAGAAGCCACAGGAGGATGTAAGGGGGGGTAGAGAAACACTGGAGGAAGAAAATGTTGAGGTAAATATACTCTTTGGTTGTTATGCACAAATTATGGAAATGCAGCCCCATGATTGGGGCTGTCTGCTGCCAGAACGAAGATGCTGAAGACTTTATATTGGCTGGTATAGAAGTCTTTCTGGTAGCACGAATGCCAAGGATGATATTGCACTGTGTCAAGAAATCATGAGGCTTTGAACTTAAGGATCAAAAATTCGGGATAAGGTTTTTATCCCATACGTTTGTTTTTCATTTTCCTGGTGCTCTCTTTGTCTAAAATTTGGCTTCTGCTTGAATTTTTGTCTTTTTCTTTTTTGCCTGTTTGATTCATAATCTCAAAAATTTGCATTAAAAGACTTTGAAATACGTAACAGAGGCTATGGTACTTACAGCAAAGCAGGGAAAGGTTAGTTTAACTGGGCATTTTTCCTGTCTGGTCTGGGTCTGTCTGTCTTTTCAGCCTCCCACATTTGTGAGATGTCAGGTTGTTATGTTAGGAAAATCTTAATAAAAGTAAAAGTTAAAACATTACATTGATATAAAATCATAGTCTTTATTAGATGATGATTGTTAATGTGAAAAATAAGTAAAACTTGTAGAACAAGATAAGTTAAGTTTGAGTTCTAGTAGTCATAGAAACCTGTTATGCATCAGTAGTGCTGTTAAGACACTCCTTGAAATACTTACTAAGAATGTTAGCACGATTTGTTATGTACTAGAAAATTAGGGGGTAAATTACAAGATTTAAAGGTTAGGTCCTTAGTAGGTAGGCATGGTGGAGCCCATGGTAATTAATGGTGACAGGAAAAGAATATGTTTTATAGATTTAGGTCTTTAAGAAACAGGTAAGCGGCATACCAGAGGAGTCAAGCAGAACACTGAGGAACTTGGATAGAAAACAGATGCTGGAATTGAACCAAAAGAAAGAAGGTGAAAAGGACAAGGTGAGGAAGACGTCTTACTTCATCCGAGGAAGACTTCTTACTTCATCAGGACGACCACCGACGACCACTAGAGGGAAGACGAGCATGCGCAATAAGAAAGGCTGATGTCGCAATAGGATGAAGTAATCTGTAATGCATATGTATAAATAATGTAACAATACCTGATGAATATGTATAAGATTGGGTGATTGAAAGAATATAAAATGGCTACTCAGAAAAGCCGACTTCGGAGCCAGATTTGGGTGCGTAGCCCTGGTTCCCGGCGCCTCGAAATAAAGCACCGCATATAACTACTGAACGTGGTTATGTGTTTGTTATAACGCCAACAGTTAGATAAGGATTGTGGTCTCCAGATTGATAAACTTTTTTTTTTTTTTCCCTTCATGAAATGTTTCAGAGAGCAGGAACTAGTTGAATCAAATGAAGGGGCAATGGAAAACAGACTATGTGGTTCAGTTGCCAGTAAAACCTTAAGCCTAAGGGGAAGCGTGGCTGTGAGACGTGGGTAAAGCCATCTCAGATACAACCTGTAGTGCCCACTGACCTTCAGACAGCTGTGGCGCTGTCTGCTGTGTTATATAATTTTCCTTCTGTCATAAATGAACTTTTTATCTTACAAGCAACCTTTCTGAGTCTATTGTGTTACATAGCCCATGTTTTATTGCAAAACTACTGATATTTTCATTTGTCTCATTAATACGAAGCCTCAGTATGAGCATTTGCTTAAAACAAAATCTTCACTACTGAAATCGTCCTTGTCTTGAAGGGAAAACTTTGAGGCTGGGATATTTTAGCTGGATGAGCATGAGCTTGCTTTATTTACAGCAGGGATGGGACAACTGGAGTCAGGGGGGAGCAGTGGTGTGCTTTCAGCTTCCCTTTGGAGTTTGGTTTTCTCTGTCCAAAGGAACAAAATAGAAAAAGGGCTCAGATGCCTCTTTGCGGGATGGGAGGAGTGAAGGGCAGAAAAGCGTGTGGTCTTGTCCCATTTCCCTCCATACACCACTCAGTGTCAACTGGGAAGTCTGTAAAAACAGATTTTTGCCGTGTCAACTTGTCCCCCCTTCAAATATGAAAGTCAAACTCTACCTACACCTTCCAGTAGATAATTTCAATGTGTATAGCTCCCTTATCCGTGGAACTTGATGGCTTTATGTCCCTTGTTCAGATGCACCCCTCTGAGCTCTGGGAGCAATGAAACAGCCAGACTGCTGGCTGGCTGTAATAATAATACCTGTTTCTTTTGGAACAACACTGTCAATACAGTCCAAACCAGTGGGTTGACGGAAGGTTGGGTTGTCCAGTGTCTCGTGCCAGATCACTGCCACCTCCCCTTCACACCAACTACTTGCCATAATGTCCAACAGTTCTATCTCTTGGGTTTTTTCAGTCTTTTTCTGCACTTTTAAAAGTATTGCACTAAATTTATTTAAGCTTTTATACTTTTTTCGAGCACTTTTTCCAATGTGGGGTTTCCTAAAAGGTATGCTGTTCAGCATCAGATGAGAAAACTTTGAGAATGAAATCACAGTGATATGTCCCAACTTTTGTCTGTCATGTTAGAGGTGTTTGGACAAACGGCAAATTGGGCTGTTTTCTTCCCGTAACTCCTTTTTGCGTTTTTGAAGACACAGGATGCTCCATGAGCTTACTTTACAGCTTCTTTTAGTGGGACTTCCAGCTCTGTTTCTAGACCACAGCTCCCAGGACATCTGGACGTTCAAACTTTTGGATGTTGATTTGGATTATTTCTTTCTGGATTTCCCCATTAGTGAATGTATAGTGCTGTGTAAAACTGATGGCAATGCCCACAATGTAATGCAAAGAAGAAAAGAAAAAGCTGTGACACTAATGTGAGCTGATGTAAGCTGCCAAGGAAATGACAAAAGGGTAAAATATAGAATGATTTTTTTCTGACAAAAAAGTAAAAGACAAATAAAAGGTAGAGGGCTGTGCAAGAACCCTGTGTGCTCTCTCCTGGATCTGCTTTGTCCTCATGCGTGTAGTGAGATCTCCCCTGGCGGAGTTTGTGAAGGATAGTTTTGGTGAAACGCCAGTTTAAGAAATGAAGCAGTGGGGAAGGTGGAATTACCATGAATTATTTCTCTCTCTCTCCCCCTGATCTGCTTCTGTTTCTCTCTCTGGCAATCCTGCCAGTTGCAGAGCAAGTTGACAACGTTGATCTTTTTCTGTTGAGATTTATGTTAAGTTTAATGGTTTAGAGGGCTCCAGTCAGGGACATTTACCTTTACAGACAGTATGATAGTAACCATGTGCCGTTGCCAGCCACCTCCAATTATACCTTATCCTGTCAAACTCATTAGCGGCAGCATGTTTTGCAACATGCCGGGAATACCACATGTGGTGTAGTGACAATTTATGAGGAAAAAAAAACCTTGCTAGTCTTTAATTATCTATCCTGAGATGTTAGTTGTGTGCTTTTACTTACTCCCACCTTTATTCCTTTGTAACAAAGAGCTTTGCTGGATAATGGTACAATAGCTAGGTAGGAGAGCTGATGTTTCTGTGGGTAAATGTTATGGCACTATTTAAAAATTAAGGATAGAAATTAAATAATTAGAAATCTTTGAAGCAGACTGAGCTCAGGAACTTTACTGGAACATACTGTTTTCCGACTACTTTTTATCTGTAACGAGTAGGCTCTTTGATTCTCTGGTTTGGGTACACCACTGTAGGATTGATCCTGCCTGTGTTGGATTATTTTGATGCTGCTGACATCCCCACCCTGCTTCCGTGCTCAATTAAAAGGGTTTTTTTGGGGGGGTGTTGGTTTTTTTTTGTTTTTTCCTTCACAAATTGTGCCTGGTTTATGGCTTTCATTGCTTTCTAAACACATTCAGTTGCTAGCTCTGGATTTTCTTTTCTGCTACAAAGTGTTTAACGGGATACATTAAGCTTCCTTCACATGTGATTTCTGAAACGATTCAGAGCGAAACCAGCATGAATGTACAGCACTGGCAACAACCTGTTTGCGAAATCATCTGACAACGAAGATGTGCATCTACATAGGTGTATTTATATGGCTGTTTTAGCAGTTTACTGTACACTTTTGATGTGTGTAACACGGTAGGTGTCACTGGAGGGCTTGCAACCTGTTTTAAATGATCTTTCGCTAACCCTGTGTGCCGTATTCATAACTTCTGCTAAAAAAGCGTACCCTTGGTAAACCATGCTCATTGTGCGATTGTGATTTGACTGAAAATAATTATTCAGTAGGTAATTATTATTGACCACCACTGAAGAATTCATTGCTCTCCTAATTGAGCTATTGCATTCCCTGCCAGGTCTTCA
Source organism: Charadrius vociferus (assembly GCF_000708025.1). Lineage (NCBI taxonomy): Eukaryota > Metazoa > Chordata > Aves > Charadriiformes > Charadriidae > Charadrius > Charadrius vociferus. The sequence continues at coordinate 13,159 of NW_009646747.1, read as the reverse complement.
GCTCTCTGCTGCTATTATTTTGATCTATAGATCCTTTCAAGGAGTCATATGTAAAAAGCTGAAAGCAGAATTACTACTTCATGTTTATATTCAGAGTAATCCATTGCTGACAGTCCTTGTGAGGCTGTTCAGGAAAACAAAGCTAGAGGGTAATTGCCTGGAAAGTTGGATTTAAACTTCTTGTATGTAGGAGCGCTGAGGTTTTAGCATGACAACTCAGGGATGCAATAGAGAAATGCCTAATACAACAAAGGAAGAAATAATTAAGATAATGCAGAATAGAAAAGAGGAAGCCAGAAAAGCTGATAAGAGATAGTAGGAACCAGAACACACCATTGCATTTGTGGTAGGAATAAATTTAAGAGCAACTTGAAGACTGTGCAACTTAATTAAGCCTAGTAGTATTACGAGAGCTGTAGCTGGACAGACAGCTGCGTGCTGATGGAAGAAGTCAGGAACCCAAAAAACTTCAGAAAATCATCAGAAAGAAACTATTTTCTGTTGCTGAAGAATTAAGGCAAAAATGTCAGCTGGTTGGAATTCCAAGTAAATAGCAAATTAACTCTTTGCTCTTGTGGGTTTTTTTGTTTGTTTGCTTGTTTTTGTTTTTTTTTTCCCCTGTAGGTTCTGAATAGGAGCCACTCTTTGTTCCTCCAGTTTTTCCGTCACTTATTTGAACTAAAATGATTACTGTGTGCAAGTGAGTACTAATTCTCCACATATGTTGGATAGAAAATTGGTTATACATAACAGGTGAACCAGAAAATGCCACATTTTTTTCAGCCTGTTTCATTTCAGCGTTTCAGTGATGTGCAGTCCTTAGGAAAATTTGATCCAAAAGTGTTACTATGCTTTTCTAGAAGAAAAAGTGGCTGAATTTATTAAAGCTATTTGAAGTATGGATATTATTCATGAATCCTCATTTCTGATCACTTAAGGTCATTTTTCAGAGGGGTTTCTATCTGTCTTATGTACCGTAAGTATGTTATGCAGCTATATCACGCAGAACTTAAAACCATGGGCATTTAAATAGCGTAAAGAGAAAATCAGTGTCAGAAGTAAGCTGCTTAGTAATCAGAAGACTCTGGTAAAAATGTCTCAGTCTAGTCTAAAGACCTGAAATTTGCCCCTTATTATTTGCGTGAGCATAATGCAATGGTGTTGCACTGAAAGTGAGATGGAGAAGTTGTGGAGTAGTCCAGCGTATTCTAATGGCATTTAATTCCTATATATTTCACAATGTGGAGAGAAAAAACCCTCCTTGGAAGATTGTGAGCTCTGATTCCACAGAGATGATGTGCTGTAGGAGAGTACTTTTACTGTCAATGAGACATCTACAGAGCACATGTAGAAAGTCTAGCAAAACTGCAGTTAGCCGAGAAAAGAGTAAGCAACTGTCTTCCCGGTGTTGCTTTGGCTTAACACAGCGAAAAGGTGAAGAGGCTGTGCAAACATAGCATCAAAGCTCAGTGCTAAGTTTTCATCCCTGAAGAACAGTAGCTTTTCTAACTTTTCTAATCAAGGAGGCTTCTCTAGCTATTGTTTTTTGACCTCTGGAACTGCCTGTGCTCTATCCTGAAAGATTCTCTGCAGATCTCTAAACAAGGAAACATCCCAGATTCTTCTGGGAGAAATCACTGTTTTGCATTTTCTTCCTCAAGGCAGTCCTGTCAGAATTCAGACACTTGACCTTTTGAAAATAGTTCGTTCCCAACTGTGTTAGGATTGCTGCAATGGTGTTTGTTGTAGGATGAGATAATCTTCTTGCTATCTCTATACCATTGGTTCAGGTGAGGCCTAGAATAGTTTTCAGTTCATAGGTCCATATAGATATTTAGTTCCTGTTAATGAAAATGATTGGTCCTGAAGGGTTTAAAATCCCCTGAATGTCTGGTTAGAGCTTAGGCTTGTGCCTAAATGCAGCTAGAATAACACTGGAGAGTAAACTACATGCAAGCTGTACGTAACAATTTTTGATTTATAGGCTGCACTAAGCTAAAACAAAGGCATATAGAAAGTTTTCACCCACGGTTACTCCTACAGTAATAACTGCAGGTTGACGTCCCCAGTGCCAATCATGAAGAGGTAATGGCTGTATTAGGCACTTTTTGTTGTTGTTGTTGATGCTTGAAATGAATGAGATGAAGGGGGAAAATAGAGAAAGTATGAATTAGAGGACCAAATTCAACTCTAGGTTTATACTGATGTCAATGCATGCTAGACTGAGGGTGAGTTTGGAATTACACTGGTGTAAGTGCTTGACTTGTGTTGTGTGTACTGTATTAAACATGTTCCCACATGAAGCACAAACTAAAATGCCTTACAGAGTCCATGAGGATTAGCATCCTTAGGGGAATTCCTCCCTGTTCTCATAATTTCACCGCTTCATTTATTCACTAATTCTCTGCTGCACGTCAGCAGTGTTAAATCCCGTCTTTGAATAAGAGGGAGCAAAGCATACCCGCTGGGGGCTTCACCAGGGTCAGGCTGGAGGCGTTTGCTCAGCAAGGAGCGCCCAGGGACGGTGCAGTTGTCAAACACAGGACATTTCTCCGGGGCAGACCTCGGGTTTTATCTAACATTTCTTCATTCCCAGCACTGGGAGTAGGAGCACTTCTATTCCCCAAATTGTCACAAAATTGGCAAGAGACAAACAAGCACTTATGGATACATGGGGTCTGTCATCCCACGAGACCTTAACGCAGACGGCAGCCAACAGGCAGCACGCAAGAACGCTGCACTTTTAGCAAAGAGATTCGAGCCTGCGGAACAGAAAACTTGGGAGCTACTCCCTGCCCCGGCCTGCTGCATGGGGAGATGAATCCTGTTATGCCTTCGTGTCCAGCAATCCCTAAATCTAGAAGTGAACTTAAACAATAGCTTTCAGTCTACGTGCATGAGATCTGTGCATGAGAGTAATTGTGACACTAGTGGCTGACAGAAATGATGAACTTTATGATGAACTTTCCACTTTATGATGAACTCTCTCGCTCATATATGAGATTTTTAAATACAAAAGAATTAGATAAAGGAATGCCAAATAAAAGTAGAGTACGTATCAGATGATGAGTGACAAAAGTACAAGCTATATTGAGGATTGCTTTGCTCCTCACTTCTGGCATGTAAATTATCTCAGGCTTCTAGTTACATACAAAATTTCCACCTGTGAAAAGTCTACACATACAGTTATGACGTAAAGTTGATTTCAACATAAGAAGTTTCTCATTTAAATCACTAGGAGTAAGGAGAACCTGGTCTGTGTTCTATGGCATTCAAGACTTTGTGGTAGCTCATGATGAGAGGCTTAATGACATGCCCGCAGTCTGCATTAACAAGTCTGTCTTGAAATATTAACAGGTAGAACAAATATTGCCGGAGGGTGAATTGCTGGTGGACCAGATGGGGGGACAAGAGACATCAGCTGGCAGCAGTCTCCGTGGAGGTCTCAAGGCTGTTTACAGGAAAAGGGTATTGTGGCATTGTTAAATTACAGCAGTCGCCTCTCTGCCCGTCTTATCTGGATGTATCTGATGTGCCCTGCACGGTGCAGTGTAAGGATCCTGAGTCAACTCTGAGCAAATGAGCTTGCTCATACCGGAGGAATTCTGGCAGGGTAGCCAGATGTTCCCCTCAAGGCATTCCACATCCTTCTCAGCACAGCGTGGAACCTAGAAGATGGGTATCTTAAAGGAGATGGTATGCCCTTTTGCAAGAGAATACTTAGGAGAACTTTTTGATGTAGTTGTAGGAAAAATTCCACTTACCATTTAAAATCCAGCCCTGGATCATTTAGAAACATGAGACTCCGAGTCGATCTTTTAGCCCAAGCAATTACTTATATTTAACACCACACATGTAGTATGTTGAAAGGCGCAGTCCTTGGGCTTGAGCCCTAGAAGTGGACCCTGTTTCCTAATATTAAAGATAGTGGGTAAATTTTTGCAGGGCATGGCCATCAGTCTCTTTGGCACAAGACTTCTGTCCCTTGGTGGCACCCAGCACAATGGGACTTGAGTCATGGGTGAGGCCTTGGAGCATTAATGTAACAGGGATGTTGATTTTAGCACAATTTTCCTTGCATGCAGATGCGTCTGTTGAGCTGCTGTGATTAGATGATGTGTCCAGAGGCAAAATACCATTTATTGTGCATTATTCACTGACTTGTGCGATAAATCAGTTTAAGTAATACGTCTTTTTCCAGCAGGATGAGAAAATGGTGGACAAGAGTACAATGATACACCGAACACCAATTAATATTCCAGAGGCATCCATGTTAGAGTAGACCGCAGGCAACCAGCCTTTATTTTACCCTAATCTCTTGTTGACTTTAAGTACTTCCTGAAGACTTTTTTTTTTTTTTTTCCCCCTCTCTCTATCTCCGGTAGAACAATCCCCTCTAAATGAGATTATTTCAAGGCGGTTTCTATTCACTGGATCACTTTCCATCAAGAAGTAATCTGATGTTTCTTGTGTCTGGGCACCATCCCTGTTAGGCTCCTGTGATCATTGATGTGCATTTCCTCTTTCTCATTTGACTTGTTCTGATACCACCGAGACCTCAAAAGATGGAGCATCCTCCCCCTTGAAATTAAGGTGACCTTGCCCTAGCGATCTGCAGCTTGTTTGGTAGCTTTGCTTGCTAGAAATGAAAAACTTGTGCATTGAGCTCATTGAGCCTCTCACCATGCTTTCTTTTTTCATCAGATGAGTGGAACATCTAGTGATGGCACTGACGAAGATGACAAGGATGAAATGTGCTTTTCTGGTTCTTTGCCTGCTGGAGTTACCAGGTACTGTGCATTTAACCTCTTTTCCTCTTGTCAACAACCACCTTTCCTTTGGCTTTTTTTCCCATTTTGGAGAAGTCCCTTCATGGTTATCTGCAGATTAACATCTTTGAAAGCACAGGATTTGTGGAAAGTCTTGCTTAGAAAAGAGACCTTTAGTGGAGAACCTTTAGGAACTAGATAAAAAAAGACTTTTTAAAGCTGAATAGTGCCTTAAGTGCAACATTTGAGTTCCATCTGGGATTCCTGTGAGCCCACTGCCACGTGATTATAACAGCAAAGAAACGGTGTTGCACTACTGAGCCTGCCAGGCCGTTCAGCAACTTCAGCCCTTCTCGGCATCTGAGCAAAAATGACGCTTGTGCAGTTGCGTGGAGTTGCAACAGCACTTTGTGATGCTCAGAAAAATGGGTTTCTTCTGAAGGCATTGTCTGGCTGACGGGGCATCATTTCAGTAAACCTGTATCAAGAGTGCATGGAAGGGAGATGCTAACAATTGGGAGTGGGGGTGTGGAAAGGGCCACTTCCTTTAATGGATGAACTTCAGTTAGGTTGTAAATGTGGGTGGCCTTTTTACAATTTACTGCTTGGATACTGAAAGCAGGGCAGTCTCTGCAGACTCCTTAGGGTCTCTTTCAGGTTTGAACTCCTTTTTACAGCTTTGTAAAAATACACTCCTATTCTTCAGAGTTTTGTGTGGACAGAAGGGGGAACCCTGGGAGACTGTCTCCTGCTGCTGTTAGACAATTGTGAAAATGTTTTTAATTTTTCTTTCATGGGAATACATGAATCAAAAGGGGTCTTGACCTGTAGATCTTCCTTCAGCTAAAGGCTAGCCAGAAAAGTATGCTTTCCAGTGCTACTTTGCAATCAATTCTACAGCAGCAGGTAGCAAGTGTGTCCCAGAATGCCATTCTTGTTAATTCCTTGCATGCCAGATGCCTTAATTTTGCTAACTGTTGGTGTCCATGGAATAGTACGCACAGTGGTGTGGGTTTCGTCACCATCGTCGACCACGGTTTCAGTTTTTATCAGCGGTCGTAGAGGAAAGACTTGGGGTTTGTAAATAAAAGTCTCTTTGACTTCATCTTCCTCATCATCATCACTGTTAGACTAAAAATCTCTGGTCTGGGTTTTGGAATTTGGACAACATACTAATTTACAAATTTGCTGGACGTGGGCTGAGGGCTGCATTTTATCTAAGAGACCAGTCCCTCTTTCTAATAACGTTTTAAGTTGGACGTTTTCACTCCCAAGTTGAACATTTCGGTTTCCTAATCTCTCGGTTTCACTCACAAGTTTATCAATGTGAATTCTTAGTTTTAATCCTGTCTCCTTCTGAGAGGCTAATGATGACTTCAGCACCTAATTTTCTGATTTCATAGCTGTATATTCTGCAGGAGAAACTGAGTTAGGAGCAGGGGCTTGCTTAGCTTCTTGTTGTGCACAAGATAAGCAGGCGCCTAATACTGCACAAAGCACACCTTTGCCTTTTCCTACCCTGAGCTTTAGTGAAGCCCGACACTCTTCAATACGTTCTACTACTTTCTCCTCATCCTTCCAAAATTTTTGGGCGCACTCCTTCCCAGGCTGGGAAGGGGCACAATCGTATTTTTGCAGCAGTTTATCCATGGCAATCCTGTCTGTGCCACCAATTTTTCTGTTGCGTTAAAGGGGCAAAGTAGTTTTGGCAGAAAATAAACCCCCTTGCGTTCTCACACTCCTCACCGAGGTGGGAGGCTAGGTGCGGCTAGGTTTAAATTCTGAGTGTTGCCACATTCACCGCTATCAGTCCAGGCACATTTAGTATATTAAACTGTTATGGTTCTGGATACACTCATAGCAGACTGCACCTTCAGACCAGTCGTGCTCATGAACTAACATGGCCACGCTTCAGTCGCGTTCAATGAGAAAACCCAAACGACTCGCTGCCTCCACAGTGCAGTTTATTTAAACAACAGATACACAAGTTCTTTTGCATTGACGGTGATAGTGACTGTCTGTAAAGCACGTGCGGATACTAAAGATGCTAGCAATATAGCTCGGTTAACAAAAGTGCTAAGTTATAAAACCACTCT
>NW_009646747.1:1870-2908 GCF_000708025.1 Charadrius vociferus | reverse complement strand
GACGGGCGGCTACCCTGCTGCCCGAGACCCAAGGCCACAGGGAGGAGGCCTCGCGACTGCAGGGATCGCTAGGAACTCACGGGCTCTTCTGCCTCTGCGCAGGGTGACCCCAAGAAGCAGCAGCCTGTGCCGCGTCTTCCTAGGGAAGCCTCTCCTGGGAAGCCCCGGAGGCTCTGCTACTAGACGCTCTAACGGAGCATTTCTCCCTTTCAGAAGCTACCAGGCATGTCTGCTGCACACCTGAACACCACATGGTAAGAGATCTTTCCTGAGCTGGAATCAGGCCTGTGCAGAAGGGTCAGCTGACCTCGTGCTGCCTGCACTCATTTTCCTAAGAGCTGGGGCTCCCGGACTTCCCTCACCTCACGGCTTTGACTTTTGTGCAAGCTGGTGTGGAAGGGAAGCACTGGCAAAGCTGGGAACGCATATGTGTCTCTCCTCCTTGCTGAGCTCAGAGGTTCCCCAGAGGGGTGGGCTGCTCTCTGACGCGAACTACTTGCTGTTCCTACAGGACGTGTCCCATTGTCATGGTGGAGCAAACCCAAAAGATGCAGCTTTTAGAGGAGGAGGTGGAACAACTGAGGGAGGAGCTCCGCAGAGTGCAGGAGGTGATCTTACAGGTGATCAACTGCAGAGGCCCTACTCCGGCCCCAGTTTAACCAGCCGCTTCAGGCAGTGGCAGACTCCCTTGGCACGCCAGCCCCTCTGCCTGCTCTGGCGGGGCTCCTGAGGCAGTGATGTGACCCAGGCGCGCTCTCGGGGCCAGCCATCGCTTGCAGGGCCTGAGCCCACCTCCTGGCTGCCCTGGAGAGCGTGGAGGGTGGGGACGAGGGGGTGGGGACCCTCGTCAGCCCCCCTCGAGGCCATGGCCATGGCTGTGGACGCAGACGCTATTCATCAGTCTTCGCAGCTCACATCAGCAGCAGAGTGCTGCAGCTCTGTGGACAAAGCTTCCCTTGCGTGTCCGACACTGGCCCTTTGCCTCGGTGGGCGTTGGAGGCCACGCTGAACGCTGATGTGCTCCTTTTCTGTGTTCCT
>NW_009646747.1:0-1201 GCF_000708025.1 Charadrius vociferus | reverse complement strand
GGTCTGCTGGTTTTTTGAGTCCTTTCGCCCTTCTCGCAGTCCTCATCTTATTTTGCAGGTATCGTAGCAGAAATCAGGAGGGAAGGTTTCCTTGCTTCCTGTGAAGTTGGGGACTGACCTCGGGGGCTCTCCCCTCAGTCCAGCGGTACTGCTCCAGCCCACAGTGTTGATCAGGTTCCAGAAAACAAAGCTCCAATGCAGGGCTGGGCTTGCGAGAAATGAGCGCTTTTCCTGAGGAGGGGAACGGAGCTCAACTGCTGCATCTTGCCCACAGTCCTTGGGTGAAAGCTGGGGGAAAGACTTTCTCCCAGGTGACCCCGTTTCCACATTCATCCTTGACGGCGCCTTTCAGGGGAGGGAGGCGGGAGGTGGGGGGTGCCCTGCAGAGCCACTGGGCAGAGAGGTGTTTCTGCTAGGCCCTGACAAGGATGGTTTCATAACCGCTGTTCTCCTCTGCTCCGTAATGCTGAGAGCCCCTGACAAAGGTCGGTCAGGCAGGGAAGAAGGCCTCCCACTTCCATCCACTTCCTCACGTGCAACTCATAGACCCCACCAACACACCGGCGCCTACACTTCAAGCTAGGTGGCGAGCTGTGCTGGCCCCAACACTCTCTCACACTTCATTGCTCTTGCATTCTCGTTGCAGCCGGATGTGTCCCCAAGGAAGTGCTGGCCTTTCCCAGGGCATCAGGGCCAGGTGGTCATCAGGTTGCCGGCATGAGTCCACCTGACTGCTGTCAGCATGCAGCACATCACCAAAGAAGCCTCTCCAACTGGGAGCGTCATCAGCGCCCCCAGAGACTTCGCTGTCTTCGTAAGTCTCTGCTGGGTGCTTCTGGCGGGGATCTGGCCCTGGGGGAAAGCCATGACAGGGTCTGTCTTGCTTTCGTGCATCCTCTGAGGTTTGCGTCCTGCTCCCTCCCGCGCACTGCAGCGCCCTAGCGGGATGCTTCAAGGGCTCTAGAGCTCTCGTCCCTCTTAAGACTTGTGCTGGCCCAGCACCTCAGGGTTCTTGACCAAAACGCAAAGTGCAGCCTGAGCTCCACCATAAGCAGTGCTAGACTAGGGCTAGCGCCGCAGGGGAGGGTGGGTAGGTAACAGAGCTGACCCAGCGTGTACGTTCCCTCTTTGTCAGGACGCGTGTGAGCTGTTCTTGTGCTTTTCCCTGGAGGGTGTGGATGCGGACGGAGAAGAGGAAACT
>NW_009646746.1:283589-291089 GCF_000708025.1 Charadrius vociferus | reverse complement strand
CGTTAGGAGGCAGCTGGTACCACCGCCCGGGCACCGCTCCTGCCAAGCCACCCGCCAGGGTGCAACAACCAGCAGAGAGCTTCAGCCGACCACTCCTCGTCGCCGACAGTGGAGACGGGCTGCGAAAACCACGTTTCACCGCTCAGTATTTTCAAGGCGATGTGCAAGATCGGCCAGAAAGTGCTGTTCTTCCTGTAGCAGTGTTACATGAGTGTTTCCAAGAAGCTCACGCTTATTTTGAGCATTCAGTACTTACCCTACTAGTACTCAATTCCCCAAGTCGGGTTATTTTACCTGCACTAAATCCTGAGCCCCTGTGTTCAACACCACCACTATCACCCTGAAGGTCCTCCCTCGTGCAGGCCCATGAGGAAGTCCCCTTCTCAGTGTGCAGAAACAGTTCTCCACATCCCACAGTCACACAAGAAGTCCAATCGCCGTTCCTCTTCATCCCATGTACGCAACCCTCAGCATTCAACAAAAACCAACTTGTCTAATTTTAGTGCTGTTGAGGCTTGTCTCCAGAAGGTGTTAACGAGACTTTGAACAGCAATTAGTTACCATGCATTAGCTACTGCTTTGGGAACCAGGAACACCCAACTTATTTTGGCTTCCTCTGTCAAGCCATGTTTTCCCCCTCTGGACAACAGAAGCGGTGGCACAAAGTGTGTGTGTCACACACTTGCGAACAACACCTACCTGGGTCAGGATTTGCCAAACCGGCAGAAGCCTCAGTGTAGAGCCCACAAAGCCAGCTGCTGCCCCACCTCTCAAGAAGCCTCTGGTCTGCTCCTCCTTCTCAAGCCTGCTCTGCAGCCTGAGGGCAAAGGGAAGCGCTCCCATTGAATTGCTGACCTTGACCGCGCTTTTCCAAACTTCCAGATTTTCAGCAATGCCAGCTGACAACTGCCAGGCGAAGCTCACCGGTGCAGTCCCTCCATGGTTATACTGGCAGGGAAGGATTTATTCAAATTCTACTTATAAGTTACAATTACACAACTGAGCCTGTGAGAACTTCACAATTCAAATGAATATTGACTGTCCCACAACCAAAGATCTCACTGGATTCAATCCTGGTCTACATTTACATTCTATAGGTGTAGAGCTACTGATGCCAAACTCAAGAGAACAGGACTTTTTTGCCATTTGACAGTGGGACTTTGCTCGTGCCACTAAGTGACCAAGTTAGCACGAGACTCATTGATTCAGTGTATTTCCCCCTCCCCTTTAAATGCCAGGGTTTGCTGTTGCTTTTACTGAGCCGAAGAAGAAAAAGGGGATGTTGGATATTTTCACGAAACTTATATTCCATTTCAGTCACATTTTGCCCGTGAAATGTGGCAGGTCCAAAGGGTCAATAATTTATAGAAAACTCAAAATCAAATTAAGGTGCGCTTTGAACTTTTTAAAACCTAAGACTCACTGTTTTAATGATTTTCTCCATGCTTCTATTTCCATTTCTGAGTCATCTCCCACACTAAAGAAGGCAAAGCCAAACTCCTATCACCGTCAACAATCCTGAACAGCATTTTGCTTCAAAACCTCTCCTTTTTGATCCGGTAACTTGATAACAGATAACCTGTTTTTCTGATTTTCTACCCACAATCAACTACTTCTTCTTCTCCCTGCAGCTGGTGTGTCATGGGGACTGAAGCAAAGTCCCCCAAAGTCTCAATTCTTTCTAACTCGCTGCAGCTCACTTGGTTTATCTGCATACAAATTTAACAAGTTTTCTGCTGTGCCTGCTTCTCCCGCACGTCTGCGGAGCTGAAATCAAAGCCTTGCCTTCCCTCGCCTTCCAAAACCACAGTTGACTTCTTCAGAGCCTCCCTGGGCTGCTTCCAGCTCCGCTCATTCACCATGGCAGCGACAGACACCTTCCCCTACCTCTGAAGGTGGTGAGATCTCAACACGTAGGCTCTGGACCTAAATCCACACTCAAAGAACCATTTCTCTCTGAACGAAGGAATTGACAGAACATGTGCAGCAGCCAATGTTTAAGCCTCAACATCTTGGTTATTTATTCTTTGAAATGCCACAAACCATAAGTACGTATTATAGACAAATCACTTGTCAAAGCTCTTCCTTAATTTAATTAAAGCCATTTTTTATTCATAGAAGTGCAAAGAAGCAACTTAAACAGATAACATTTTTCACACTTGCATAAAATGAAAATAGCCAAACTAAATTTTGGCAAAGCATGTAACAACAAAAGATCCAAGCAAAGACTATATATGTGCCAACTTCCATCTCTGCTAAGACGTTAGCAATGAGTTACACACACCAAGTCTCCTCGTTACATTTCTTCTGGACTCCTGACCCTTCACGCGCTATGAATGCCCCACTGGTACTTACGCTGTGGCCCAACCATCCTCCCCAAGAGCCAGGCGGAGCTGGTCCGTGTTACTGCACGTGAGCGTGACTGCTTGTGAATCTCCAGCAGCGCAGGCAGCAAAATGTGCTGTGCTTCAGAGTACCGGACCACAGGAGCACCCTCCACTTCTCCAGTGGGGACATGAATTGTATTGGCAAAAGCCTATGTCCAACGTCCCTAAGTACCACGAGGAAGATGCCGCCCTCCCAGTGCTAGTGTGCAGGCTGCATACAAGTTCTCACCGCAGACGCTAACGATTGATTTGGGAGGGAACTGCTGTATGGCCACCAAAGCCCTGCTCAGCACAGAAGCGCTACTTCAATGAAGGCAGACCACACCATGTTAAGGCGCCATGTGCTAATTCAGAAGAGGTCTTCCTTTTGCAGTGTAAATAGATGTGTGACTTAGGTGTTTTAGCAAATCTGGAGTCAAAGCTCACGTATAATAATAAAGGTCCAGGTCTGACAGCATACAAACTCGTTAGGTATCCTGGAAAAGTCTTGGAAGCTTTTTGAAAACACACTTGAGTTGGATTTTTTTTTTTTTTTTTTTTCAAGAAACATTGTGTTCAGCCCCGGTCCCAGGCTCTGTAACCGCTAATATCTGTAATATCAAACAACACTTGAACCATAGGATTATATGGTGCTCATTTGCATATATGCAGATGACGGCCAGTCTCTGCAACCCTGTTTCACAGCCGTGCCCGGTAAGGACAAAAGCACCATCCAAACACCCAGGTGACACCGCAGGCCGGCCTGAATAGAAGCACCTTCAAGCTGAGCAAAGCTCATTTGACATCAATAATGCCAAGACACAGGGCTTTGCTCTAACTGAACTTAACAAAAATTAACTGGCAGATAAAGGGACAGAAGAACTCCCTTCCATCCAAATCTATCTACAAACACCATTTTTGTCAATGAAAAAACCGCAGCTCAAGTCTAGAAGCAGTGGAAAGGAATTCTGTAGATTGGGTCGTGCACACCACCCAAGTAGACTATTCATATCAGCATTTCCCAACAGGAATGATGTCACACACATTAGTAGCCATCACTACTGCCCACAGTCAGAAACAAACCCAAACTTCTAATTCCATTGGCTTTGTTCACACCTGCTTTAGTAAACAGAAAATCCTTTAACAACTTACCTTCAAAGTTAGTTTGCTGTCGTGCAATCCCTTACAGCATTCAGAAATTTCATGATTTAAGTGATACTTTCAGACTCCATCTGCTGCATATTATTGGCCATATTATGTAAACTACGATTTAGCAATTCACACTCACTTGATTCTGCAGTACCTGTGGGTGCCAAACATATGTTTCCTATTCTACTTGCCTCTCCTGGGCCATATGCAATCCACTCAAACCATCACCTATCTTATAGGGACAACTTGCCGCTTGCTAGGCTTTTTGCACTTATACACCGTATCAACCAGGGCAAACACCGTGACTGTAAACCGATTTGAGCAGAAGACTTTGTACTATTTGATCAGCTTTGCCAAGACGATGAATGTGCGATCGCAAGGGCTATAGGCACCAGGCAGCGAGGAGGGTCACCGCGTGCCCCCCTTGCCCCAGGTGCCCGGCAGGTGACCTTCCCCCAGCACTGAAGGGAAGCGGGCAGGTCAAACGCTGGGCAGGCAGCGCGGGTCATCGCCCCATACCTGCCCCCCGGGCTGCCCTGCATCCCTTCACCCCGTGCAATAAAGAAGCCCAACTGGAAAGTCAGCATGCCAAAAAACCTACAGGACTTGAAGAATCTGGTTTTCAGAGATGAGCTACTGCTCTGTTGCTAGGCAAAGCGCACGGGGTTTTTTCTCCTCTTTTTGGAGAAGCCTCTGCTCTCTTCTTGAGGGGCAGAGCTGAATTTCATACTGTCACTAATGCAGAATTAGAATGACAGCATACAGACCTGCTTCTTATTCCAAGGCATGTCTCCAGCCTGTTCCCTTTTGGAAATAACACCATGTACTCACAAAGTATTTCACAAGGAAAAAAACCCAACATCACCCCACTGCTGCCGTAGAATGATGTCAGGGGCTCTGCTTTTGTTGGGTTTGGGGGTTTTTTTGTTTGTTTGGTGGTTGTTGTTTTTTTTCTTTTTACAGTTTGCACTGGCGGAAGGAAAAGATGAAAACTTCAGCAGATTCCACGTGCAAAACAAACAGCTTTAAGTGAACGAAACAGTGGGTCCGGTCCATTCACAGAAGGGAACGGCTGTCTAGAAGCCCATCAATTTGTTGGTCTTCCACTTGTATATCTGTCACTTTTAAGAGCGCTGAAGGCACTCTGGAATATGTTGCTCTTTTGTTCAAAACAGATATTTTATAGAAAAGAAGGAGTTCAAATGCTTGAGCACATCAACAGGAATTTCCCAGCAGTGCTAAAGCTTGAAGTAACCTTTATTTGCCCCTAGCCTGCAAAAGGGGGCACGCCTTGCCATTTATAACAGAAGATACCCTATGTCCTGTGAAAAGTGATTTCAAATTGGTATCACCCTCCAAAATAAACCTTCTGAATCTGTGGTAGAAGTCATGTGCTTTGTTCCTACTCCTGTCAACCTACTGTAATGCTGCCGCTTCAGTCCCAAACCAGAGTAGGGACTACGTGTCCATCTTTAACCTATAGACGTGTGAGCGACCCACCACGTCCCGGAGAAGCTGGTGGTCTTAACTGTCTCGTTTGGTTACAGGACAACTATAGGGGCAGACTTACTGTTTGTCTCCACTCCTGCTTAGGAGTCCTTGATTGTGACCAAACTCCTCTCCCAACCGCACACAGCAGGCCTGCACCTTCTCACCACCTCACCATGCCGCTTCTCTACAGAGTGGCTGCTTGTCCCAAAACCTCAAGCGCAGAGCCATCGGTTGCTCACTTTTTCTTGGAATAAACCTATGGCAGAACAATTACGCTCAACACATCCTCCTCCCTGTGCCACAAACTCGTGAGGAGGCAGCTAGGTGATTCCCTGGGACTACCTGCACACCCTCTGCCCTCACTCATGCAGAAAAAAAACACAATGCTTAAAAACTGGAAAAAAAAAAAAAACAGGAAAAAAAAAAAAGGTGAGGTTATGCCAAGGACTGGTGTCCCTCTGGTCACAAGCACTGTAGGAACATGTCGAGACTGCTGTTCTGGCAAGCCCCGGGGGCGGTGGAAGTGGTGCCCCGTCTCCCCGCTTGCCGAGCTCCGCGCCTGCAGTGGAGCGAGGTACCTGCCCGAAGCTGCCGCAGACCCTGACACCACGAGCTGCGCCCCACCACGACTTACAGGCCAACAGCTCTCCTCCATCACCCTTCTCTACAATTGCTTCCTGCCTGCTTCCAAGCCGCAGGGATTTATTGCTGGCTGATATTAAGCAGATTACGACATCCCAGAAGCATCGCGCATCTGTGCGAGCTAACACGTCGGTAGACAGAGCACTGCCTTCCCAGCAAGAGTAAGTGATTTATCCCTTACCGCCACTCACCTGGCCTGAGGTGCAGGGAATCGAAGAAGGAGAAAGGGTGGGTTTACTGCACAGTTCTAGTTCCAATCTCAGTAATTAAACAGATAACTCAGCCTAAGTATTTGCAATTTCCTAACACAGCGTTTGTTAGCGATGCATCTGGATCTCAATAACCATTACCTTCTGCTACCTACAGGTAGAGATAATTATCCACAAGTAAACGATTACCTATGCTATAAATTACCTACAAAAATTTGGGCTGGGTTTTTGCCAATCACCATTCCAATTAATTAACCAAAATTGACTAGCTGGCTTTAGACCAAATATTTCCTCATCAGTATTCAACGGCAGTGCGTACAAGATGAAGGAAATAAACCAGAGAGGAGAGACAGAACGAAATCCTACAAAGGTTAGAATGAGATTAAAGCAGCAGAGCGCCAAGAAGAAGCGGTTTCTACGTGTCCGTTGCGAACGCTTCCCGTTTTTGCAGGTGACGGTGCCCCCGGGCAGTGCTGCGCGTGGCCTGCGGACAGACCCCACCAGCAGCACACACAGCCATTCCCACCACGACGGGAGCCACGGCCATTGGCAGGAACCAGAAAGCTCCGAATCTTCGAGTTTTCCACGGGATCGGGGCTTTGGCAGCTCTCCAAGCGAGCAGGAGACACAGCCGCACCGGGACTTAACGGCTGGGGGAGGAAGAATCGCCGCGCCTGAGCGGGACGCTTCCCAAGGCACTCCCGATTTCTCAGCTCCTCCATTTTGACAGAGCCCATCAGAGCCTCACAAAACCTTCCCTTTTCAATAGTCAAAGCCACAGCAACACGAGTGTTAAGGCGGCTTTAAACTCCCAGCATTACACATCTGCAGAACCGCATGTCAGACAACACACGCTCGATTTTTGTGGCTACACACTGAATATTAAACAAATTCCTGTCATTCCCAGCTGAACCATCCCTGGATGCCACCACACACAGAGACTCTGCAGATGCCCCTGTGCCCCATCAACATTCACAGCAAAAGCTGCTGTTACAAACAGCAAAATTAACTCTTTGAACGGGCACCACCTGCAGCTCAGCACCGCCCAGATAACTGATAACCCCTTCCGACAGAAATCCGCTCCGGCCAAGGAGCCATCAACCACAGCGTGCTACAAGTAAGAGCGAGTTTCCTGATGAAGAGTTTTCTATTGGCACTCATTAAACCCACTCTGATGTACAACTGGTTCCATAAATAGAGGAGCAAGCATACCCTGTAGTGCAAATACAAGTTTAAGACAAATATCTACATTTAAGCCAAACTAGGCTAGACTAAGTGTGTGTCCCTACACCACCAGTTATTCATTCCATACCTTTTCCAAGTGATACAATTTGTGATACACATCTGAGAAAAACACCCCCGGTGGCAGCTCACCACACTTTGCCTACCGACACTGACCCTGTTTCCTACAGAAGCCAATGAAGCCGTTGCTGTGATCGCGTGCTGCCCGCCCGGCCCGGGGGGGAGCCCACCAGAGAACCAGGGGCGTGCACAGCTTCCACGTGGCTGTGCTGGGAGGTTCTTCGTCGGACCATGGGGGTCTGCCATTTCAGCCTTAAAGCTCCTTTTGCAAGAGCCTTGATTTTTGTGCTGGGTATCACCTCTTCACTTAGACAGGACTCACACATGCGTCTTGTACTACC
>NW_009646746.1:269254-283565 GCF_000708025.1 Charadrius vociferus | reverse complement strand
GCCCAGGAGTGCCAGCACCCCAGTAACGCCGGCCAGGACACAAGCCCTTTCAGAGTGCAGAACTGAAGGCAGAAATCCCAGCTATTTCTTCTCGGCTCAGAACAACTCTTCTCTCTCATAAATAGAAACGTGCAGTTAGTGGAAATGGGACTGGAATACTTATTCGGTAAGGATTTTTAGTACTAGTTCTTGAAGAAGTAAGGTACTTCATGCACTATAAGCAAGATATAAAGCTTTAAATGCTGATAAAAACAGTAATTAGCAGTCTTTCTAGACTGTTCTGCAGAATTCATCAGGGAACTTAATTCGAACCAACCAATCTGCAAAGAAAATCACTAACAAGAATAATCTAGTGCCTTCCACATCACCTTAAAAATCGTTTTCAAGAGGCTTTTCTCATGTCACCTCCAGTTATTGATTTATTAAAAAGCAACAAGATATTTCACTGCATAAAGTAAGATTTTTATTTATTTATGAAGGCCTGTCAGTGTCGATAAAATACTGTGGATGGTAGGTATTACTTGCATTCCGTCTAATTAAGTGAAAGGCCAGAGCTTTGTGAAGCGCTCCCCCGAATTCTGATCCCGGCCAGGCAGGAGGGGTGACGGGAGAGGGGGAGAGCTGCTCCCGGGGCTGAGCCCCGGCCCCTGCCACCAGCCTGCAACGGCCCCCACCGCTCCCCAAAGCTTCCCGGTATTCCAGGTCAGGGTCTGTCTCTGGGGGTGCCAGACAAAAGACGCAAGGGAAAAACCCACCACCAACCAACAACGTGCCAAGGCCAAAGGCAAAAGCCACAACCCAACTAACGAAAACACAACCAAGGCGAAGAACATCAGAGACAAAGTCAAAGCCTTCCCCAACACTCGCCAAGCTACTCATCAGGCTTCAAAGGAACAGATGCACGTGCAGAACATGTCCCAGCTGCCTGCACACGCTGCACACAAAGCCGAAAGCACCGGCATCTGGAAAAATCGCCTCTATTTTGAACTCTATTTATGTACCCGCTACAATAAAGATTTTTTGCTTCTCCTGGGTTATTCTCATGTAAACTTCAGTCAAACGTCTGTTAATGAACAGTAAATCTTCAGACTTCTTAGAATTGCTCTGTTTCATAAACTGCCTACGTTTCATCAACATTATTCAAAACTCCAACTCATTTATGAAAAAATCCACATCAGTCAGAGAAAAAAAGCATTCAACTCCTCCGAAGGCCTTGGCAGCCTAAGGCAGGTTCAGACCGACTGAAGCGTTTAGGACCACAGGCAGGGGCACATTTTTGAAGAGCTTTGGTTTAGAATCTTAAAACGAAACACAGGGATTTCTGAAAGCACTCTACACTAACATTGTAACGGGGGCACTTGAGGTGCGCGAAACGCTGGAGGGACGCGAGATACCAAGCACTGCGGAGTTACATCTAAATGGTATGACGTGTTTAGAGGTGGAAGACTGAAGGCAGTTTTAGCTCTTGCACATTTTGCTCAGAAGTAAGTGCAGATAAATGATTTTCCCCAGCACTATAGCATGCATACGCCACCGGTCCCTCTTCACCACTAACTGACTTGATCTTCCTCTGCTCGTGCCTCATGCTGTCTTTTCCGCTCGTGTGGAATTTCACATCTGGGCCGGGTTTCTAACCCACTTGGCTGCAAAAGCCGTCCTGGCTAGCTACAGTACTGACCCTCAGCTGGGACAGGCCAGATGAAACGCCAAAAAAAAAGAATAAAAAAAATCAGGGAACAACTACACCTATCTGGCAGGTCTGTCAGTAACTGAGAAAAAGGACAGAATCATTTCTGCTCAGCACAGACCACCACTTGGCAATTCTGAAAGGGTGACACAGAGCTCCGGGCATCACCCTCTGACGTGGCTGAGGTTGGCCCCGTTGCTAAGCCCACGCTTGCCTCTTGCCAACGGCACCGAGAACTCTCTTGGATGGGCAAAGCATAAATTACTCCAACTAGAAAAGCCTTGTGGATTTCAGAAAATGAAGTTGAAACCAGCATTCTCCTGAAGGTCAGAGCCCTCTCTAGCAGCCCGCTTGGAATCCGGGGTACTCTGGTTTTTACTCTTCAAAACTACCTCTTTTCCAACAACAAAGCCAAAATGAAGGGAAAGTGTTTTCATTAGCTGGATTTAATTTTCCCCCAAAACTGCAGTAGCAGGTGCTTTAGAAACTGCAGCTTTGGCCTGTACTAGGATATAAGAAACGTCAGCAGAGGCCCCTTTTGATCTGTGGCATTGCCAGTGCAGCAGAACGGTGCAGCTCCCACCCCGCGGCGGCACAGCACAGCGCCTGCTGCCACGGGGCTCAGGATCTCCAAATGCCACAATCCTTCGGGCACTTGGGCCGCCTTTAAAAAAAAAAACCAAAAAACCCAACCAAACCCCAAACCATGAAGGCAAAGCTGCAGCTGAGGGTCCTGCCCTGCGAAACTCGCAGACCCTGGACACTCCCAGGCCGGTCGGGTGCAGAGCGAGTGAAGTCCCACAGGGAAGTGCCCGGACGCAGTCTCAGCGCACGGATCCTGCTGCCTCCCTGGGACCGCCTCGGCATTTCCCTAACTTTACTCCTTCTTTATTCTCAAGGTCATTTCTTGTTTATTTAATCATCCATCGTGCTCGCAGTCTGACGGGTCTCTTAATCCCCGGGCTGGTTTCTTAACTTTAAATGAGTTTCCAGGAAAGCAGGGCTCGCGCCTCACCAGAGAGAAAGCATTGTTTTTAACACACTTGTAACTAATGCTGCCGGTCCTTGGGGAGGCTCGAAGGACCTCAAAGGCAATAGTTCTCTGCCCAGGAGCAAAGAAGCCATTACAGCTTGTACTAGAAGATTTAATAGGTGTCATAATTTATCATGTAAACCGAAAAGTGTTTCTTAATTAAGTGCGTACGTTAATGAATTTTTTAATTTGATCCCTGTAAGTACCTTGCTATACTAATTGCAATATTCTACACATTAGTCATCCGCTGTTGCCCTTGGCTATTTTCTACCCTGAGAGGGAGAGATAGAGCTTTTCAGTTAAAGTTCATTTAACTCTTTCCACCCAACAAATTAAATTTCCTGTTATTCACAGTGGAGAGTGACAGCTGCACTGCAGTCCTAGAGCACTGGAAGGACAGCGTTTCGCAGACACATCAGCTTGGGTCTCGGCGTGGTCTCCCAAGTACAGGGGATGAGAGAGAAACGAGGGACAAGTCCCACGGTAGAGCCACAGAGGAGAACCAGCCCCTCGCGCTGCAGAAGACTGGGAGTTTGCCTCCGGCACTGGGAACAGACGCAGTACAGGAAGGTCATGAGCCACGGACACTTCCCAGCACGGTTCCCAAGGCAGTCATCGGGGTTCATTTCATCACCTTAACTACCAACAGCACTAAGCGACAGAAGTTGTCCAACCCACATATTGTTCCAGGTTTCAATGTACTCTTGAGTGAGGTGTCAGCTTTTCTGATACTTCTCACGTGCACCCAAAGATCAAGAGCAAGAGGGTGGGAAACTTCCCACTGAGCATCCCGAGAGGGTGGAAAGAGAGAAGCAGCAGCTGAAGGTATGGCACAGGGCTCATCCGTTTCGCCAGCTGCCACAGGCATTTCTTCTCCAGTTGGTATCAACCCACTGACCAGAGATGAAGTAATACTGAGGTAGCTGACAAAGGTGATAGCTACTTTCTGGCACCTGACTAGCTTACAGGGGGGCTTCAGAAGCCTCTTGAACATTACAGACTACAAACCCAGTTTTCTTTCTGCAGCGATAATACTCTCGCGGCTGTAAGAAGAGGCCCTACAAATGGAGAACTCCTCACCTCTAGCAAGGATGCTCGGCAAGCGCAGTAAATAAAGTAGTCAGACCCCTCCAGACTCAACAGTAAAACACGACGAAGCAGAAGGGTTATACCCACAACCAGACAAGAAGTTGGTGCAACTGAAAACACACAAATTCCTTCTTCGCCATATCGTTCGCTTTTTAATCTGTTTCTGCTTCTGGAGTCTGCACAAAGGAATTCACAATTTCAACTCAACAGTGATTCTGCAAGGGAGAATTTTAGGTTTTCAAAGAGAACCTTCATTGTTCTTCAAAAAAAAAAAAAATAATCTTATTTTCCATCTCCTCTGCCAACACAAAGGTGTAATATGTAGATAATATAATCCCTCCCCTTCCCAGGGTTTGTTTCTACGACATAGATGAAACAGCAGCAGCAAGTCATCACCTGCTGAAGTACGTTAGTCCTCCCAGTCTGCATCTCCACGGTGATTACAAGGAACACAAGGCTTCTCCCAAACGCTCCTTAGCTTGCATGCCAGACAGGCATTGACAATGAAGTCTTGGCCAGGTACAAAGTGATGCCCTCCAGAACCGAGAGGTGAGCCCTGCCAGGTTCTGGACGGTAAATGAGGAAGCGCAGCACTTAGGACTTCCTTTTTCTGTTGAATTTGCATTTATTTCCTGCTGTGTATGTGATGACAGCGTGCATTTCCCGCTGCTACGCAACCACGACCCCAATTACATACAGGTCCAATAAACTGTAGTAAGGTACAGGAAAGACATACTATAATTATAAAGGCTGTATTTTCCTGTATCAATTTTCTTAATTTAGCATGTGTGACACAGTATTAGCCTGTCATGTGTCTGAAAGAAAAAAAGTCTTTGCAAGTAATTAAAACAGCAATTCTTCCTTCGTAAAAGCTAGTGTCAGCACTCAATTCGCAGAAACACCTTTTGAACACAACTGGTGAAATGCCCTGCCATATTCCGTGTGGGCATAGACAGTATTCCGAGAGAAACGGCTTCTCCAGGCCCAGGGAAATCTAACGTGCATGAGGAGCTGAGCTTCCTCAGGCCTCTCGGAGTCCGAGCGACGATCGTTTCTGCAGCCCCTTGAGGAACAGTCACTATGCTTTACCCAGAAAAGAAAGGCTGCCATGCCCCAGAGCACCTGCCCCGTTCCACCTGGTTTTCGTGAATCCTGCTAAGGTCCTGACAAGGAGGCAAGGCATGTGCACATCACGTACCTAAGGCACAGTTCTTCGCAGGATCAGGACCCTGCGCCATACCACTAGTTCCACCCGTGCTTTACATTCCTTTCAGAGTTCCAGACAAGCAGAAGAACAGCCAACAGAAGAAATCCGTTCCCTTCCTGATGACCTGTAATTCTGCATTACTTGGGTGGCTACCTGTGAAACCCATAGCTGTGGCGCTGCCTCTATCCAAACCCCGATTTCTGCAGGGGAGCAGTGGCAGCAGCGCGCCCATACTGACTCCGGCCCACGGGTTTTCCCCAGTCCCGCCAGAAACACAAAGGACTCCAAGTTCAGGTCAAACCAGGCAGGACCCATCCGAAGCGGGGGCAGTCGCAATGCTTCTTCCCGCGACGGGAGCCCAACTGTATCTGACTGTGGAGGCTGTCACCCCCGTATTACCTCAGGTGTTACACTGCCCTACACCTTATCATTCCAGCTGAATGCTCTCCGCTACGCCTGCTCTCAGCGCTCTACAGCAGCCACACCTGACTCCTTCTATATTACCATCCAGCAGCAACTGCTCTAATTATTGACTTGGAATTAAATCTGCCTCCCAACCCAGACAGTAACGCACCGCAGTAATTCAGCATTCAGTTTGTTTCCCCCCCGCCACTTCTGAGCATATTATAGTTTTGCTTCTGCTGGAAGATCTCCTGACAAGCTTACGCCTGCAATTAAGTGGATTACATGGAACATGTTTAAATAGCCTAGGAACCTTTGAGGCCGAGGCAGCCTTGTAAAGCAGTACTGCATCGCTCCTTCACTTCCCCACTCGCAAGCAGAGCTTGTGAAATTAATCGCAACAGCACAGCATAACACGCTTCAAGGAAGTGAGACTCTTTACATGGGTGGCTGTCACCTGCTTTTCAACAAATTTCAAACAGTATTGCCTACAGCATCCCGTTGTATTAAATAAAATGCATCCTGACACCTTTCTTACTCTATTACACTCGACTGCTAAAATATTGAGATGGAAACCTCCCTCTTAACTTTTTTTTTTTTAAAAAAAGAAAGCACTGTCCAGTAATTGCCCGAGGTCAGGTCTTGTTGGTTGATAGCAGATCCTGTCTGCACAGACCTACAGACGCCAAAGGCTGACGACTGCAACCACTTCTTAAAAGCCCTTCTCGGGCGTTTTGACAACTAATACAGTTATTTCTGATGAGGTAAGGAATCCCTACCTGCTATCGACGATTTCAAAGTCAGATCTCTGGTGATTGTACACCAACACAGCTCCACGTGAGCTCCGTGGCATCAGTCGACCTGGCCCTTACTGTCAAATGACATCTTCTCAACTTCCAGCCCAACACATCGAAGTTGTAATGATCAAACTAAGTCAAAAATCCTTTCCTGTGTTATAATGAATCCTATCCTCAGCTGACGAGTTCCAACACCCTCAGCAGAACTATCACAAGTAATTTCAGCAGGGGAGGATCAGGCCAACCACAGGTAGGGGTAAGAACTTGCTAAAAGCAAGATAATCTCGTTCCTATAGTTCCACAATCTGAATAAGAGAAAGGATAGAGAAACGGTATTTATCTTTTAGGGAGTTCTGAAGAGCGCACAAGCAAGCAATTTTCAGTGACTTCCAACAATGCGATACAGAAGCATAGCGCAGGTAGACCTGTCAAAAAATTACCCTCACCGCTACACTTACCATATGTTTATGAAGACAGAAGTTACACATATTTTATCCTAGAGTGGGATCTGACACGACAGTGTCAAACAAAGCTCATTAAGTTTGTCACTCAAGCAATCACATTCTCTTCATATTTATACTTAACCACTCCTGCTAATACTATTTCCCTTACAAATTATCTTCTGCTTTTGTATGCAAGATGCTTTTACTGTAATTATCTGAAGATAGCTAAAAATTACACAAAGCTATGAATTCGTGCTTCAGCTTAGACACCCCAGGAATCGGTACTTCCACTGTGCGGGTCTCTCTGGCTAAAATAGATGGGCTTCTCAAGTGCCTTGCACTTTCTGTGTCTATCTACATCTCTATGAATGCCCTTTTTGATCTTGTACCAATTTTCACAGGTGTGAAGCCATCACATAAAATGCAGTGCAATAGAAAGCACTAGGCTCATGATATTTCTCTCTCATCAAGACCATCTGGACCATACTTTCAGCTGGTGTAAACTAGCACACCACCATCAACATCGCTGCAAAGATGCCAAATTTACACCAGGTAAAAACTTAGCCCTCTTTTCTCTTCCATGATCCACCACACTTGCCACCTCACCACAGCGCTGACTGAACGCGCAAGACTTGATTAGAGTGAGGCTATTTTACAGATGTCGTGCCCTTTAAAAAAGAAAACTGAGTATTCATTTTCTGTTTTCTGAGAAAGCTTTGGGAAGTTTAAGGCCACTCAAGGACAACAACAGTACAAGTACAGCTGTCCACATTTTGACCAAATTCTGCAGGGACTCTCCTAACTTCAGCTGCACATCATCACTCCAGACCTCCTCCATTCGGCCGTGGCTGCCCCAGTTGGCAACCATCTCAAAAGCGCTTCTGCAAACGTGGGCATAGCGGCTTCAGGTTAAGTACTACATACCTGTCTGCAGTTGTTTCGCATCATCCTGATAAAATTATCTGTGTGCTGATCTTTACAAATTGCTCCTGTGTCAAAATAAGATCCCTACCAATTCTCTGTAGAGCTACAGGCAGATTCCTGCAGCCCACATGTGCTTTTTTTAAGCACGCGTGTCAACCTAACTGCAATCTGTAAGAATTACCAAAATGAAACAGATCACGTGAAACAAGAGCCAAGAAACACCTCTGCCACTTGTGGTTTATTTTCACCTATTCTCTTGACCTTCTCCACTGGTAACAGTGAAAAAATACAGACGGTATAAATGGTTACTAAGTATCAAAAAGGTAAGCGAAAAGCTAAAATTGAACCACACACTTTTCTGTAAAGACAAATGCCAATACGCATTAGTCCCACAAACACCCTGACTTCTAAGCCACTGGTGCTGATCATACTGATGCACTGTTCAAAGCTAACGCTCCTCACTTAACCGTCCCTTGACTACTCACTACTACACAGGGACTACAGTTCAGGCACTCAAGTCCAGTCCTGAATCTCCTCAGCCCCCACAGACACAGCTGCTTCCTGACTTCTGGGTCTGTCGAAACAAGGCAGAGGCTCACCCGCACAGGCAATGCCCTACCCCGAGGCTCTCCCGTAGGCTTTGTCTCTTCCACAAAAGCTGTTCCCTGGGAATTCCCAGTAACCAGGCGGAAGACAAAATCTTGAAGCTCCCTGACATCTGCTCAACCCCCTAGAAACACCCTTGGACAGAACAAACCCAAACTCCAGTGGCCGAAATAAACGCGGTGAAGTTTATACGCAGTGGTTAATTGCGTACCCAGCACCCCTGCAGGGCGGATGACAGGTGCCCTAGACACTTTTTGGTCCCGCTGAATGGCATTAAATGCAAAAGACATCTGACCTGCCACGGAAAGCAGCAGTCAGTGGTTTGATCAGAAATGACATCTGAGCCAAATGAGCTAATTAGTTTACAGGATTTCCCCTTTCTCCCCTCAACAGCAGCAGAAGTCGATTCCTGCTTCCCCTCAGCTTCAGGTCTCCCTATAGGGTGCCATCCTATTGTTTAAACTACAGCCTGACACTTCGAAAAAAGATTAAATGCATGTGCCGGCAATTCCATCAAAGCAGGCACATCTGCTGCTGACAAACAA
The DNA here is from genome assembly GCF_000708025.1 of Charadrius vociferus. Taxonomy (NCBI): domain Eukaryota; kingdom Metazoa; phylum Chordata; class Aves; order Charadriiformes; family Charadriidae; genus Charadrius; species Charadrius vociferus. The sequence goes on along the minus strand of NW_009646746.1, from coordinate 274,832 downwards.
TGTCAGTTCTTTGTCAGGAGAAACATAGTATCCCTGATTTAAACCACAGTAATAATAAATAAACCCCCAAACTAGTGGCTTCCACCTAGGTGGGAAACCAGCAGTAGTCAACTGGGACAGGGCCAGCGTGGGGCTTTCCAACTAACACATTCAATAACCACATCCGAGGACCTCTTGGAATGCTTTTCTGTTTACACTGCGGTGGTGACCGGAAGCTCCGACACAAATAAGGATGTCATAACCACCAGTACAGCGGGACCGGTGGACAAGAAGGGTCCCTGTGTTACCCTCACCCGCTCCAGCTCAGATCTCGGGGAGAGCGGCAGCGACGCGCCGTTTGTCCAGTGCCTCGGCCAGCCCTCTAAACACCACTCTTATTGCTGTTTCTTCAAGTCTACAGGAAAACACAAATCTTGTGGTGCAGCAGTGACACCATCGGCAAAATTAAAGAAGTGCAGTGGCTACTACTTCACAGAGATTACGATATTTCTACTCGCAAAACCCAAGCGGGACAGTTTCAGTGAAAGACGGGTGAAGCAGCAGCGAAGCTCTCCGTGGCTGGACGACCGAATGGTGCAACTACTGCTACATCACAGGTTACAGTTCCAGCCGCTGAAGCGACTCACACCAGTATTCGCCAGAACCTACGTCGTATAGACAGGCTATTAATTTTAACCCAAGCTTGGAGACTGGACTGTAAAGAATTCTCTTGAACGCAGTATTGAAGCCGCACTTGGCACAACACTGATTTCTGAGAGGTTTAGGCTGCAGCTGGACAGAAATACTCCTTAACCTACTCTAATGCGGCAGTGGACCAACACACAGCCCCCAGCGACAGCGCCTTCCAGCTCCCTTACCAGGGAGAAGGTCCCGTCCCTGCGATACGAGGCAGCGGTGGCACTCGTGCACCCTAACTCCACTCCGTCACGCCGAGCAAGAAGGGCAGCCGAACACATGACAGCCGCACGAACACCCCACAGTTCTATTACCGACTGTTTAACACCACGAGCGGCATACAGCACTGCTGAGCACTGCCAATGCTGAGTGTGGTTTGCTTTCCCCGCAGACCCAGCCGCACGCCAGCTCAGCTATCTGAACGCATTCACACAGGTCCACGGTGACTTTGAAGGACTGTTGCACTACACTGGATTTGAGGGGCAGATCTTCGTTACAGCAACAGTTCTAATTAGTTAAACTGATTTATGCCATTTTAATACCCAATATTAAACAATTTAATACGTGATTTATATAAGTACAGGTTTTAATAGGTCTTAAAAGAGCCGACAACGTGAATAGGACAAAGGAGAGTTATGCACCCGTTCCAGAAAAGTAAGAGCAGACTTGAGTCTGACTTGTTGATGCCACATTGAAACTTTTAGAAATTAGAACAGCAGGTGGAAATAGTCAGATCATAAAAGTAAAACTATTTGAGGATGCATATGAATATAAACCCAATTCATCTTGCACAGCAAACAGCAAATACAGCCTAACTAGTTTTGAGCGGTCTTCTCAAAGAAGGTCATGGGCAGAATTTCTCACGGCCTCCCTCACACTATTTTAGATGTGGCCGCGAACCTGAGCGACAAGATACTATCCCGCACTTGGGCACTGAGCACACAGCGTTCGGCTCTCAGCTGGACTATCGACATCTTTGGGAGCTTTGAATGATTCTCTTTGTATCCTGTGCTCCACTTTGCTGCATAAAATGACTATCGCGATACTTATATCCCCTATCAAAGATTTCAGGAGCATTTATGAAAAGAGTGAGCAGCACTTGAGAAAAACATGCACCTTGTGGAGAAACTGATTTACTACAGCACAGCAAAAGCAGGAAAATACAAACCACAAACCTCTACCGTTTTTGCCTGGCTGGAGCACGGGAACACACGCTGCTCCTCAGTCTCAACGTCAGTCATTCTCCACAGGTCTTGAAGGGAAATGCTCCTGAAGTCATGCTGCTCACAGACACGATTCTCCGTGTCGCACGCCTGTCAATACCACACCTTCCTGCGACAGCCAAGAGCATTGGGTGACACCAGGGATCCCCTCCAGCCCCCCGCTCCCTAGCGGGGCACTGTTACTCTATTACTACCAGCACGTTGGGCAGCTCTGAGTTAACAGGATGATGCCGCACGAGGTCTACTTCTTCCCCAGCCCGTTCCATCTCCTTCCCAGGTTCTGTCCCTAAGACTGAGCAGAGTGCTCTGCACATGAAAGCTTTTTGGCCGCAGCAGTCAACTGCCTCTCTGTGACTGTGAACATCCCCGTTATAAAAAGAAGGGTGAATTTACACATGAAAAGTAATCTTAGAAGGAGGAGCAATCCAATGAAAAGGTCACTTTTCACCTGCAGGAAGACAAATCTACATTATAATTAGAGGTAGGAAGGAAGGTGAGAGCCCTTCTGCCCTCACACCCTGGGGTGCTGCAGGCAGAGCATCACAGACGGCTTTCTGTAAGAAGTTGCTATCTGCCTGCCACTAAGATCTGCTTCTGAGTTCATTTTGCTTCTAACCTCCCTTTCCGCAAGTGTCCAGGCTGTGATGCCCTATGCTTTTCCAGTTCTCATGTTTTCAGAGGCAAACGGAGACAGCCCAGTGAGCTGGATGGTGAGAAGACACGTTTTGCAATGGCTTCACATCCACCCAGTCCATTAGCGCAAGCACGAAGGCGGAAGGAGGTTCAGACTGGATGCTTGCGAGTTAAAACACAGGTAAGACTGAGGAGATTTTATGTCTCGTTATCCCCAAGAGAAAGTGGGGGAACCAGGCATAGCAAAGACAGAAGGGATCCCGATGTACCCTTAATCTATAAATATTTAAGTAGTCCCTCCTCCCCCCTCTCCTCAACAACATATGCCAGTGTCTCCTTCAGCTCATAAAAGCCAATTCCCTCCTGCTGTTTCTGAGCACCAGAAGTCTCAGAGTGGTGATTAGTGGATTACGTGCATCACAGGGACTGGCTCCAATCACTTTCCCCTTGCAAATTGCTCAACTTCAATGCAGCGGCACAGAGCAGAGTGGGCTTTGTCACTGGGGCCTGGTCCTCATTATGACCAGGAGACTTCAGGAGTTTGTTTACGCGGCTGGAACATCATCCTCCTGGGCAGCTAATCAGCCCTTCCCCAGGGTTTCTGCTCTTTGAATACTTAAGAGTAATCACCACCAGCTATCCGCACCCAGAGTAGCATCTAAGCAGTTTCACCAAGTCAAATGACAACAGCTTGAGGTAATATTAGCCCCCTTATATGAAGACAAGTGCTCTCCACACAAGGATGCTGGAGCTTAGCACCACTCAATAAATCAGAGCAACATCCTGGAAAGCTTGCCATTAGTTCTGAGCCATTAATTTTTGCTGGGTCTTTGACACAACTGTTTGGGAGCACTATAACCTGCTCTCTGAAAGTTAAATTATAAGGAGCAACTTCCCTGAAGGTGCTAGTCTACTAACCCATTTAAGTCCTTGGCTAAACACTTCAAATAAATCACCGGAGAGGTGCAAGACAGAAGGTTTCCTACCGTGCAGTATGTGAGAATAAGCCATTCCCTCGCAAAACAAACTCCAGCTGGGAAACCTTTGGCCCTAAGCAATACCTTTACAAGATACTCCGTATCGTACCCTATCAGCCAAGTGGAACGAGGCATTGCACCATATGTAGTTCCACATAACAACCCCTTCCTCTGAAGTCCTTTCCACTAAGTTTTCTTCCCAATGATTAAATGCTGAAGAGATAAAAAAAATACTGGAAAGCAAGTAGGCCCAGAAATTTCCAGTCCGGTTCCCACTGCACACCTGAAGACACCATCACTGCATTCTTCGAGGGTCCCCATAAGGCAGCACTACTTAAATTTCCGTTACAAATTTAACAAGTAAAAAAGGAGTTGTTCTGGTACCAACAGGAAAAAAAAACCCGCACAACTTCAGCATCCATCATTTTTCAAAGCAACTGCACAGGCAGTGGTTGGGCATATGGGGGCGCCTGCCTACCCTTGAGCCATGTTCATCAGAAGGAACCACTTCATCCACTGAAGTAAATCAGCGCCCTGCAGCAATCAGCCCCTGCCTGAGGCTGCCAGACCTTTGCTTTGTTACTGCAGGAGTAACCGGAGAAGGGGACAGAACCAGGGAAAGGCATCATGTCACCTTCATCCCAACCTCCTCTACGAACACGGCTGCTAGTAAAACTGAATCCACAGCTGTATTCTTAAGGCCACACTACTCCCTGCCAGCGATACCCATCTGATGTCTTCTTTGCATTTTGATTTTTTTTTTTTTTCTCTCCACAGTAGCCCCTAAAATCCTGTTCCACTTGACAGCAAAACAAGCCCCCATCAAACAACGGACTCAAACCTCAAAAGACATTTAGCTAAAGGTCCAAGAGGAGAAACTCCAGCTGTGATGTGCAGAAGTCTACTGTCACTCTGGGAAGATCGACCGAAGAGCATTTGCGTTCGACCAGCTCTCTGCGCGCAGGTCTGGACCCATCTACCCACCGCATCGCACCGTGACACTGCTCAGTTTCCAGGGCTCTGTGCTTCTGGATGAGGCTGTAATGGGAAATCCTAATTAAAGGCACAGAAGGAAAAAGGCCTTCCAGACAATTAATAATCAACCTAGCGTTAGGTTAAAACCGCGTTTTAATTGGACTGTAATGAGGCAACAATGTATCTCTGATTCCATTCAAAACTGAAAAGCCTGCTTCAGGTAAATGAAACCAGTGTGTTCATAAAGACGGGTAGTTATCAACCTCGTTCCATATGGCACCATAAATTATAAAGAGCAGGTAATGAAGCAGTGCCAAAAAGTAAATACTTCCCAACACCAGTTCCCTTACATCTCTCAGCGGGGGCGTCGTCTCACTGCCATGACCATGAAAGTACCCTAAAAGAACTAACAGTTCAGACCGCCTACCCTTTACTAAAACATGGAGAGTAGGATTCCTGGGTCTGGTTTTTTTCCTTACCCAGAGAAAAATTGGCAAGGATTTTACTGTCCCTGCACGAGAACAGAACTGACTTCCTACCTGTGGGAAAGCTGTCCTACCCGGCCACGTCTCAACCAACCTATTTCTGCCCACAGGCTCGCTCTCTTCAGCACGGTTTCACGGTGGTCCCACTACAAAGGGGCTGACTGATCCCAAGGAAGCCCTGAAAAGGGATGAAAAAGCTACACAAAGGCCATTCCACTGTTTTTCCTGGAAACTTCCACTACACTGGATGAAATAGGAAGAAGTGAAATAGCTGAAAACGAAGCTGAGACTGTAGAAACACTACTGATGTGTCACAGGGACCCAAGCACCACCAGAAGGTGGGGTGGGACAGGTCACAATGTCTCTTCAGCACCTCTGGAAAGACCTGTCCCTGGAGGTAACACCGCTTCTAACAAATCCACCCACATCTTTTCACTTCTGTTCCTTGCCGCTCTCCGAATTCCATACCTTGCCTAATGCATGCAGAACAAAACTCCAGTGATACTGAAGACATTCATCGCCCTTCCAAACAAAACCAGTTTCATCACACAGCTGCTGCTCCTCCCCGGCAAACCCTCCAAGAGCTAAGATGACCCTTTCCAAGGTTGCA
>NW_009646746.1:256351-269213 GCF_000708025.1 Charadrius vociferus | reverse complement strand
TATTTTATTTTTTTTTTGCAATGGACTTCCTCTTCTGCAAACAAGTCTGGTTTCAAAATCCCTAAGCTCAGCCAACAGAAAGTACTACCTCCAATAATAATCCACCTGGTCATATTCATTCACTAATACAGAATGAAAATGATTTCCTTAATGAAAATCACAACTATCACCTTTACTGGGTCCAACATGTTTATATACATTCCGCCCCCGTTTCCAACATAAATAGCTAACTTAAGCATCACCTTCTGTCTCATCTTCCATCTTCTGTGGCCTAAATGCTCTATCAGCACGTTTACAGCTACAGTCAGTTTTCCGATTGTAAATTAGACCTTAATTTCATTAGTCAATTAATAGTGTAAGAAAGCATAGCCTCTTTTGTACTAACCAGATTCTCATTACCACTGCATGCTGTCCACACTAAGCAGTCACGTTGTTTATGCCACAGAAATGAATGACTGTAGAACAGGCGGGACAACACATGCAGCACAGAAACAGATAAAGGTACTCCTCCTGCTCCCGGTCTGAAAGCATTTATCAGAGGTAACCTTTAAAGAGCGCCCCTTCCCAAGGATCACACGGGCTACTGACTTACACCTCAGACAGACCGAGTCGGTCGCTACCTGTAAGTCACTACATGAGGCAGAAGACATTCTCTCCGAGATACACAATATTCAAACACGACAGCAAACTCCTTGCTTACACCTCCAGTCGTCTTTGATCTCTCACCTTAACATACCCCGAGTGTAGATAGAGCGCTCAGGGACATGGTTTAGTGGCGGGCTTGTCAGTGTTCGGTTAATGAGTGGACTAGATGATCTTTTAGGTCTTTTATAACCTAGGAAACTCTGCGATTCTGTACCAGTGATGCAATACGATGCTTCATTTCCGACACCAGGTTCGAGAACACAACCCCTCAGCACAAGCCTTGCTGAGGAAACCTACTCAAGCCGCTGTGCGTTCGGCAGTAAAGAGTCTCCTCCTCCCTACCCGGACCAGGGTAGGCGCACCTGCTTTCCGTACAAACAGCAGGCACGCCGGAGAGAAAGAGCGCAGGCAGAGCCTAGGAAGAAAAGGGCTCAGTAACTCAGCTCAGAAAGCTCCTTTACTCCAAGACGTGAATATATGTGAGACTGTTTTTATTACTATTATTATTTGCAGGCTTAACTAAATTGTCATTTAAATAACATATTGAAAGGTAAACTGCCACCTGCTCCTGCCAGATGTTCTGCAAATCTTTAGCACCACTTCAAGCACGCTACAGTACTGAAGGAAGAAGACTGGACCTCAAAGGTATTTATCTCCCCAGCCTCCTACTGGGCTATAAGGAGATTTCTATTGCACAGACTCATCATCAAAATAAGGACCGTGCTCCAATTAGTTACGTAAATGAGACCATAAATAGCACACTCGTATTATTATTCCAAGGATCCAAATGTGTATAAACATGCTGTGATACGTATGGCAATGCTCCCTTGCAACTCCTTTTCCATTCAAGAGGAGGACACGTGTTGGAAGGGCTTTGTTTCTGCTCTTGCAATGTTTCTCAAGACAGAAGTAAACCTTCTTGTCCTTTAAAATACACACAGCTGGAATTAAAAATAAGAGACTTCTGATACCCTCACCCATTTGAGGGAGTCCCCATTCCGCAGCATTCCCACCGAAGCGCTGGCATGACACTGTCTCACTTGTCACCTTCCACATCAGGATGTGCCGGGTAAGAGCTTTGTTGCATCTAGATACACAAACCACTGGGTCTCTACTTAGACTTAAAATTCCGATGTTACCCAAAATAGCTACAAGTGAGCATCTCCAGGGGAAACGAAAGCCTTCTCCTGCCTGTCACTCCACAAGCAGTCCTGCAAGAGTAGGCAGTTCCTCAAAGCAAATGAACGCTGGACTGACAACAAAGAAAAAAGCACCCAACGCTTAATACTTTTCAGACGAAGAAGTGTCTTGCGTCACCACCGCACACCCTACAGCTGCGTTGTTTCCTCGGGCTCGCTCACGCAGCTGACCATGGCCCGAGCTGTCGGGCGGAGATGGACATTCCCTTTTGGTGCAGGACCCTGCACAGCAGTGTATCGCCACGGAGCACACTGGACACCTGCAGCAGCAGCACAAAGCCAACAGCACACAGCCATTATACGCACAAAAACGTGCCAGGCTGTAAAGTTCCGCAAACCTTTTTTGCAAAAAAAGCCATTTCTTTAAGCACTTCCAAGCAACAAATAACCTGATCCCAGCACCCAGCAGCTAAGGGAACTTGCAGCTTAGATTCATTAAAAGAGTCGCAAGTCAATTTTTTTTGTAAGATGCCATCAGCTGGAAGAAGCTAACTCCCTGCCTGCTGCTAAACAGATGGGACCTCTACACCCCCGTGCAGGCAGAAGGATGTCTGCAAATAAGAAAAGATAAAGACAAGTTTTAAGACGACAAGCGAGCCAGGGAAGAGAAGGCTGGAAACCCTCACGTAGCACATTTACTCATGGTCATACAGCCAACCTCCTCATATTCCCTTTCCACCTTAAAACACCACTCTCCCCCCTGTCCCTGTGAAACTGGGCATTGCCCATTCCCTTCAATCCCGGCCACCCGTTAAGATCCTCCTGGAGCTCCTGCAGTTCTGTCAGTCTCTGTGGGTCCCTTAACCGCTGTGATGAAAGGCAGAAAATTCAGGGTACTTGAGAGTTCTGAAGTCGCCTTCCTCCTGTCCCCTCAGGCTGACTGCAGAGCCCATCTGCCTCGGATTTCCACAGTCACATAGAGGTCCGTCATGTACAAAATGATGCAGCTAATAAACTAGAAAGGCCTGTCAGAACACAAAAAGGCTGTCAATATATACAGCTTTTTCCCCACAAGTGACATTTTACTTGCAAAGTGAACCGTTAGCGGCCAAACATTCTGCTATTTCAATGATTTCACTTCACTCCAAGCAAAGGTTTTCTGCTCAGGGCCTTTAGAACACAAGAACGGCCTTACAAGCAGGGCCACTGCATGGATTATTGATTTTAACAAGGATATTCACAATCTACTTTCCAGGTATTGTTTCCTTACCGAAAACACCCCTTGGTTGCTTTTTCTACCAAGATCTCAAGCCATGAAAAATGGAGCCTACCTTTTACTGTGTAAACTTGCACCTGCAAGCGTAAAATTGTTCAACTTCAGCTTCCCGATACGGCCTCTCACTACACAGTCGTCTCATTTCAGGTTTACGTCCCTTTACTGAAGAACATTTATTACCCAAGCCCCAGTGCCTCTGGCTACTATTACAACCTCTCCTCAGCCTTCTCCCTCCTTAATTTGAAGGGAGCGAGTGAACAACTTTCCCAGGAGAGCTCTCATTCAGTTTTTCAGTCTTTTTCACAGTTTTCTTCAAGTTACCTTAAGTTTCATGTGACTGCTAGATTAAGTAGCCCCAGTACCATGCACACCCTTAAAAAAAAAAAAAAAAAAGGAAGAAAAAAAAGCAGTCACAAGCCTTTCTGGGCACAGATAAACTTCAAACCTCTAGGCGTTCATTTCTTCCTGTCTTTCAAGAACCCTAAAGCATCTTTAGGTAGAGTGTTGCTCACCTCTAGCTGTTTAGTCGCTGCAACCCCCCATTCTTATTCCCAACTGCTGTTTTCCAGAAAGCCTCTCCCATACTACATGCCGGGCTTGGACTCTGTGCTCTCAGACGCAGGGGTCCGCACTTTGCCACGTGAAGGAGGAAACTGTTTCCTCCCCTTGTGAAATCCACGTGGCTGTGCATCCACGTGGCAAGCGGCCCCTTCTGCTGCTCAACATTCCAGACGTCATCATGGCATCCCTAAGAGTTGCAGTCTATTTTCTTCTGTGTCAGTAATGGAGAATGATGACGTCTAACAGTGCAGGACTAAAAAGCTATTGCTGCAGGGTATCATTAGACTCACACCTGCTCAACACTGATAACCTGGTTACACTTGCATTTTAAGGCTTCACAGTTTGCAAGTTTTTAATCCGTTTCATAATGTCTGTGGTAATTTCGCATCATTTCAGTTTCTTAATTCAACTATCATTCGGTACCAAGAGAAGTCTATCAGCCAGACTCATAATCTCATCAAAAAAGATATCAAGTTCATTTGACAAGATCTATTTTCCATAAGGCCAGGTTGATTGACATTAATTATATTCAATACTTGTTTCTGCCCCAGACTGCCTGCGTGTGGGTGTTGCTTGCTCTTTCCAGGCTTCAATCTTCATCTTTTTAAATGAGCATATCACCATCTCCTACTTCATGGGAGGTTGTGAGGACGTATCTACCAGCGCTTACAGATCCCTCAAACGCTTCGCCGACCCGTGCAGAGAGCAAAGCAGCCAGCCCTGCGACAATGCCGCTGGGGAGCACAGCCCTCCTCGAGTGGTACCCAGCTAACCCCGCGCCCCATCTCAACATGCCACACAAACCAGAAACAGCTGGAAGAAGCTTGACAACAGACAGCTACAGGACATCGCATCCTTAGTAGTTAGAGCCTTGATACCTGCCGATCTACAGTCTTCCCAAAGCGTGTATTTTCAGTAAGCAGCTCTGGGTATTCCTGCTCAAGCAGTTCTCTGGATGGCACACACACGTACACATCTGCACAAAGCCACTGCAGACATGCTTTCAAGAGCTACTAACCATCCCCACTGCAATATAAAGCACACTTGGCAAGTGAGAAGACAGTGCTGCACCACCACAATGCTCTTTCATGAACTGCTCGGTGCACTGCTGGGTGAAGTCTGGGTTAGGTGGACAGAAAATGACAGTCAACTTTCTCGTCTTGTGGAACAAGCCACTTCTTAAGTCGCAAAAACGTCTGGCCCGAGACAGCGAGCCAGAATGAGAAGTCTCCTCAAGATGCATATAACCCACTGCCTCAATTCTGCTTCAGGCGCTCAGGACATTCGTATCATTTCACAATCTCATCTTTGAAAACCATTCTGTTTAGTTTTGTATGCAATACAAGATGTACGGTTTTGCCCGCGAGACTTCACTATAACCTTGTCATGTGTTGAGACTCAGCGACACGGGTAAATAGTGACAGACAACTCATACCCAATGTAGACAAGAATGAGACACTGAAATTAATTGATTTCTGCCTCTTTTTTTCACTAGTGACAATAAAGCCACGTGAGGAGGACTATCACTCTGAGGAAAACAAAGCTTTATAAAATTCTGAAATGAACCTCTCCTTCCTCTCTGAGAGGCTGTCATTGGGTTAAGAAGACTTCTCCAAGATAAAAAAAAGAAGATCCCACCAGCTTCTATAACCTTCATCTAGGTGCAAACCGTAATAAGTAGTTCAACAACAGATACCTGCAGTATGTGACCCACTGCAGTTCATTCGGCGTCCGTCCTTCAACTGTACTGCTACGCAGTTATTGCTAACGCTTTTGGTAACTGTATACTATCTCAATTCTCAGTCCAAGCTCAGAAGAGAGTCACACAGATTGGAGGGGGCACAATTCAAATCCTGTTTTTTTAGGATCAATGGACCGGAAAGGAGGAACCGGCTTCATCCTCCGGGACTGTGCGTCTTTGCAGAGATGACTGAAAAACACTAAGTCCTTCTGTGTGATCCATTTGAAGCTCAAACACATCGCAGACAAAAATGTGAAGTATACCATACGCAGAGTAGAACGACACTATTTAAGGACATTTTTCCCAAAAGTTTTCCTTGAAGAATAGGAAGAGGACGTCCTTGTTGTGCTTTGTTTCAGATTTTCAGCTGCCTTGATTTAAATCAGCATTACCTTCCTGAAGTCATGCTGGCAGGAAACCATCAATGGGACTGTTGGTTCCTAGTTTAGCACCCAGCCCTCACAGACACGCTCGGCACAGGATTTGGCAGACCCTACCACATGGAAGAGGGAAAAGAGGTTAAAAGGTTTCCCAACCTGACGGCTGATTTTGCAGGCTATGTGCACCTCTAATGAAACCGGTAATAAACTCAGCTGCGAGCAAAAGAAGGAGCAAGGTCCCATCAAAAACACCTTCGATACCACAACTCTCACCCAACGCCAACTAAAGCAAAAGAAAAGCTTCCCAAAGACTTAAGCAGACGTTAGAGCAGACCTTCAGCACTCACTGCAGATCCAGCTAATGCAGGACTCCTCCTTTTTTCTGGACTTCTCATTTCCTTCTATTGGATTTCCAGTTCCTCCCTTTTCAACCATTTAATGCGCTCGCCTGGCAGTCAGGAGAACAGGATGGATACAAGCTCACCAGATGAAAGGGCAAAGGCAGAAGAGGGACTCTGAAAAGCCATTTGCGCTCCCAGCAGAGGAGACGCGTGTGTGCTCACACAGGCAGTGACAAATGGCGGGGTTCGGACTTCCACATAAAAAAGGATGTATCTCAGTAAGAGGATGTGAGCAAGCACATCTTCCACACCATACTTTTTCTAAGGAAGCATCCGATGCAGCTTGCCATGATAACTAAATTTATTATTAACTGTGTATTTCATGATGTTAGTGACAATATGTTAATGTGATTTTTCACGTCCTCCTGCAGTGAACAGATGGCTCCTTTTACTTTACTTTCCACATCAAGTGTGATTATTTCTTGGTGCCAAAAGCCACCTGCCGCTCCCTGGTCTCCAGTCTAATTTTTTATGTTGGTAAAACACAGCAGGACTTGTTATCAGTTGGATGGCATCTTAATAAAAGGAGACATGCCAACATATTGACATCATGTTCAAGGGGAAATTTTAGCCCCATCCTGGCCCCTCCCCCAGTTCATATAAAATAATAAAATGAAACTAAGGAAAAAAAAAAAAAGCCAACAAGCCCCCCTCCCCTCCCCAGGATCCACCAGTTTCAAGATGCTCAGTCACAATTTTTGGGCCCCGTGCCAGGATGCGGAGTTGGCCTCCTTTTGTTCCCATACCAAGCACCTCAGTCAGGGCTCTGATCTCTCGTCCTGTGTAATGATAATTAGCCATAACATATTCAGAAGTCAAATGTAAGCAGGAATACATTAACATTGAGATCAGTGCCGGGGTAATTTTCATTGGGAAAATGACAAAGAAGGACACAAAAATTAAAATACGGGATGTGGAGATTTTCAGTATCACTTTCAAATAGACCAAGGGTAAACTCATTTGTTTGTCAGTCACGAGCCGGCACTCAACAGACAGCTGTGGTTTACAACAAATAAACAATACACGCCTGATAAGCTACTGTAGCCCATCGCCATTTCTCTGCACACTGCTGGAAACAAAGCAGCATGCGGTTCTGATGAACATACTCGAAACTGGAGGCAGAAAATTAAGTAAGCCTGTGTTTAGAGACCTGTACAAATAGCCCATTTTTCCAATACATATCTTGCTTTGACTGCTTTAGAAACAGCAAAGTACTGGACGTTAGGCACTTAGGAACAGTCATTTCAACAACTGATGACACTTAATGCAGGTCCTTCCAAAAATACTCCTCTTAAGTCACTCAACATTTCACGGCACGGACAACCACCACTACCTTGGGGCAGCCCCGGCACAAAACTGTAGGCACAGCCAGCCTAAGAAACACCACTAGCTTATCTTCTTCCACGCTTCTGTGCCGTGTCATACAGCAGCAAAAATTAAGAGAAATTGTCCGGACTACATCATTATTTCCAACTTAAACAAAAACTTGTGAGCTGCCCCCTGAAGTTGCTGCAAGTTTGAAGCAGTTCAAACAAGCTATAATGACAGAAACACTTGGACATCTTAATGAAAGCTATATTAAAACAACAGGCACTGAGGACTTCACTGAAGCTCGCGAAGAGTTGACGGACTATTCTGCTTAACATCTGCATACTGGTCACTGCAGATCGCAGCTGTAGCTACTCTCTCAATGGCCAGGCAGCCTTTCTTCTCTACTGCTTAAACGAGAAAACAACTATTTCCTCTTATCCGCTTACCTCCAAAAATAGACAAACTGTATTTTGTAACAGACCGACTGTATCTTCTGTCAAGCTGTACCCAATTATTCATGAGTAATTACTATCACACAGTCAGCAGTGTGCAACTACGGTGCCATCAGCATGACAGATCTGAAACAATTCAACTGGTAGAGTCCCTCTATAGCTCAAAGCCAAAGTTGGGTAAAAACTGCAGGAAGGAGCTATTTTGTGGACTAAGATGTAGAGAGAAAAACGTTTCAGTCTGTGCCAAAAAAAAAGCAGCCAAGAAACTTATGGTAAGATATAGCTTTCCCATTCCATAGTGAAATGCAAGCATTTTTGTAAGTCTGTACTTCATTACATGTGCGTTCATTCATTCAATCGCTGAATAGCAAGGAAGCTAGTTTTGGTTTTGTTCTGAGTTTTTGTCAGGTTTGGTTGGTTGGGTTTCTGTTTGTTTGCAGGGGAGGGCGGGGGGGCGTGTTGGATGGAGAGGTGTTTTTGTTGTTTGGCTTTTTTTTCGTTTTGGCTAAGTTCCCCCCCAATATGTTTCTCCTTTTCAACATGATGAAGGGGCTACCACTGAAACTAAGTCAACAGGACAAAAGAAATCTCAACCCATGGTAGTTACTTCATTGGCAATGACATCCTCAGTATGAGGGGAAAAAAGGTTCTCTCACCTTACATTTCCTAAAAAAAATAAATTATTAATCAGTCTGAAGTGTTATCAAAAACATCCAATAAAACACATGCTTTACACATGGAAGTCTATCTTTTGAACTACCCTCCTACCTTATCCTGTTCATTTTGTCCCCTCTCGCAAAGCTACGTGTCTGGCTTCCACCTGCTGCTTCAACAAATCATTTAGAAAAACTGAAAACTTTATCTCCAATCGAGTCCACGTCAATCTAGACCACCAGAAGAGACGAGCTCCCTCCCTCCAAATCATCCATGTTGAGAGACCAGATGAGACTCCTTGTCTCTTGGCTATGAAAGCCTATGAAGCAGAGCACTCAGACAACTTACATTGCCCCTCACTGGTGCGTACAGATTTTAGAAGCAATATGAGATTTTAGGCTCCGTACTGGCATTGCCTGGTGCAACTTCTGTAGTCACACAAGTCACTCCCAACAGCCCGGCTTGGCAGGTCTCAGCTGACAAAACGGACTGACACCCGGTTCCTGGACCGCAGCGCCCCACCTCCTAACAAGAGGTACATCAGAGGAGCGCTGTGAATGCTCACTGGTGGGGCTTTTGTTCCCCGACCGCATGATCTGTGTAAGCTACAGGCTTCTCTACCCACTAATGAACTCCCATCAGAGATTCCTACCTTTCATAATCGTAGAGCTTGATCTCTGTATTTCCCTCGTCATTGGGTTCACAGCAGGAGTGCTCTATCAGTTACAGCGTCTTCATGCTGCAGTATCATGGCTGCTTATTGGTTCAAAAACCGGAGCATCAGTAAGACACCCTGCATTCTCAATACCCATCTCTTACAAAAAAATCCCAAACTATTTGACAATGTTTTGGTCTTAATTTTTAAAACACATGCCAGTTCAGGCTCTCCTTGTATTTTATCTTCATTCTGCCATACTAACACATCACCCATCTTGAAATCAGCTTTCAGTCAGTCAGGGCAAAACGAAGTCTTTTGCAGAAAGCCCCTCGATCCTTACTGCCTTCCCAGCCGTAGCTACAAGCGCGCACCTTTGTGTGACTGGAGACGGACCTGGTAAGTGGTGAGAGACCATCAGCATTCTGTGATGGAATATTCAGAGCAAGCACCCAGAAAGGAAAATGCAACAGCAGCAAGTTTTCCCTCTAGGTATTTGAGACAGAAGCAATCAGACATCCCACCTACTGCTAATAAACTATCTGAAAACCACATGCTTTAACTTATATCCCTACATTGCTTTCAAAGCTGCATCTTCCTCTTTTCCCAAATGTCTCCAGCGACTCAGTGAGGTCTTTCAACAAACGCATCTGGTTTGGTTTCATTCTAGTGCAGTGCTTTTTCCTAAGACACTGACTCAATCCTGTAGAAACACAAGCACAAAGGTAAAGCTGTTAACATTGCCTGCTTCTCACAGTTCATTTAACTCGCCGGGGAAGGATCAAAGCAGCACCCCAGAATTTGTCGTTCTCTCCCCTCCACAGCTCCTCTGGGTCTAACGTGAATCCAAACCAATGGACTCATGGTTTTTCCAACCCCTGCGTTCCACGGAGGGTATTCATAACACCTACTCAAAGTCTGTAGCTTCGGTGCTTTTCATTCTTCCATTACATGCACCTTACCGCACACCTGAAGGAACTCAATAGAGACCTTTACTCAGGGAATTTTGATCCTCGAGTCATAACAGTTTTCATTATGTGTGAAGTCCAACACAAACGATCGTAAAATAATTTCCTTAAGTTCCCAAAAAGCTCATTTGAATTCAACTGTCTACAGCTCTTATACTTGCTAAGATGGGGAAACTTTAAGACATGCTAGGCTACTACCTTCACTTTATTGGAATACGAGCACCATGAACAATGGGATCACACCCCAGACTCCCGAAAGAAGAGCAAGAATTTCTAGTAGGAATGGAGCATGTGTCGGAGAGCGGTGTCTCGTCACACTTGGAAGAGCTCACATGATATAGAACACATTCCGGCCTTCATTACGCAAATGGCACACAGCCATACTCAGCCAAGCAAGGAAACGAGCGTCTGAACCCACAGCCCTTCTGATTCCATCATATGGACCCTTAGAGCCGGTAGGTTTTACCATGAAAACGACGCAAAGTAACAAACAAAACATAAGTGTCCAATACATGCGAAATGCAACTATGACTAAAGGTAAGTCCCTCACAGCAATGTGAACTAATATTGCGCAGCAGTGAATTACCACTGATCCGCGAAAACAAGAGCATTCACCTCGTTTTCTCTGATGGTGCCAATTCGGGAAGATAACCAAGCAGACGCTTGAGGACAGGAGTGGTTCCTCACCTCCAAGGCCAGGGCTGGAGCTGCTCCTTCCGACACAGCCCGGGCAGGAGCCCTGCCCTGCCCCTGACAGGTCTGGCAACAGGCTCCTAAACCAGCTCAAGCTACCAAGCAAATGACACAGCGATACGCATGCAGGCAGCTCCTTGGAAGTCACCTCTAACTGCATTCACTTCATCTGCACCTGCACACGGTGTACAGCTATGCCCCAACGTGGTCTGATACCTGCAGTTGCAAAGGTGTGCTTGGACAGCTACGGGGCTTTGCAGGACTTTTCTTTTTTTTTTTTTCCTCTCAACCTGTGTTTTATCCTCGCGTACCATACCCAATTCTCAAAACTGCACGCCTCTCTGTGCATCTGTGTCTGATAGAAGGATTAAGCTTGTCATTAGGAATCATTTTGGTGGCTGCAAATGCCGTCTCTCTCCTGATAATGTGTAGTATCATTTAAAACAAATTAATTTCTCATTTCTTGCTGCTGGTCATAATTCTCAGCATGGGACACATCACAAATGACCTTAAGGATGGACATACAATAATCATTAGCAAATCAGAGAAAACAGCAACTAAAAAACAACCCCAAACCATTACAGTCATGTTTTTCCCTCTCCATTCCCGCAGTTTTTGAAACTCATTTTCATAATATAATTCATCTGATACCAAATTACAGCCCTCTCTTCCTCCTTTAGGCAACTACATCGCCTCTGTATATTCTATTATAAAATTGGTTAATTAATAATTTCCCTATATTGCCACTAAGCAGAACTACACGGTTAAATTATGATGATGGTGCCTCATTACATGCACATTCTGAGACACCAAGTCATCATTTAATGTCAACGTGTGTTGCTGCATGTGCACTGATGGCTAGGCAGGACCACGCTCTTCCCCAGCCACGCTTTCCTGGGCTGCTCCTTCCATTTTTGACTATCTAACTTGGCGGATGGAGAAAGAAAGGTCCCGAGGAGTAGGGTGGAAAGAAGATGAGGGCTACCTGAGACACGGGTTAGGTACGGGAACGCAGTCAGAGCCCACAGCTTGTCCTTTCAGCTGAAGGACAAGGTGTACTGTGCAGATCTCGTTAAAGAATTTGTGCCCGAGCTGAGCTCCAGTCTTTGGTTTCCCCTACAGGTCCAGAGAACGCTACAGCTGTCACAGCCTCTTTTTTCTCTCAAGAAGTAGAAGTTACAGCAAGATCAACCAAATAAATCAGCTCCTATGAGGACCAGGCTGCTTTGAATCCTCCAGCGCTCTGTTTGAGCACGGCTCTGATGCTCGTGTTATCATTTTGATATTAATGACCATAATCCCCTGGGAGTAAGCAATTGTTTGTCTGAGTAAGCCCACACATAAGACTAAACATTAAATTAAACTATCATCCATCTAGATGCAACATTATGCAGCCACTATATGTGTTAGATATTGAAAATTTGTTGCTGGTGCTTTTTTTTTTTTTTTTTTAATCATGCAGCCTAATAAGATCCCTCTGAGTAATCTCTCCACTGAGGTCTAAAGTAAATACGATCACAACTCGGTCAGTCACCTACTTTAACCTCCTGTTGAAATTACAGCCCCACAATCTTTTCTGATTGTTTCAATCAAAACAAAATGAATAAACTTAACCCAGGGAATATTTAAATATCCACTTCAGTTTCCAGTAAAACCTTTCCCCTGTGATTTATATGAGCACAGGAGAAATTGCCTGCAGTGCCTGGCCTCTGTGTTTAGCATACATTACACTTCATTACTATCCTAGCAGCTCCGGATGCTATTTTTTATTTTTCACACACACACACACACACACACACACACTCTCTAAAGCAGCGTCTCACACTAGTGGGTTGGTAAGCCTATCTTACTATTGGGTTGGTGAGGGCTAAGACAAATCTGGAAACGTGTCTAGACACCTGAACAGCTTCTTGAATCGTTGGAGGCAAACGGAGAGGGTAACTCTTACAGCCCCTTCAAGTGTGGCGTGCCTTACACCAGTTCAGC
>NW_009646746.1:220591-256329 GCF_000708025.1 Charadrius vociferus | reverse complement strand
TTTTTCAAGTCCACCACTGCAATGAGAAAAAGATTCTACTACTGCCACTCCTGCAGCTCTTCTATCCTTGCTTCCGCAGCAATATGCAGCAAGCTGTGTCCCCTCCTCACACCCCTACTCCACTCCTCCTGCGGTGGGACGCCTTTAGGCGGCAGGAGGAGAAATGGCAGGGCCCACATGTGACTCTGCATTCAAAATCTATCAAGTGGAGAGCATGAAACTGGTTCTAGTTCTGCTCTAAGTTACTGTTAATGCACACAGTTAACCAGCGCTTAAGAAACGTCCTCTTCGACAAATCTCAAGCCAGCAAACCAAGGCTGCCAATTTTTCTGAAAGCAACTCAACCTCAAGCATTAACTGCACATCAGGATAAAGCAAAGTCCAGGCGGACAAACAATTCTTGAATGTCTAGAACACAATCAAACTAACCTCAATGAGTTTAATAACTAAAGACTAGCTCCTGTGCTTCAAAAAAAAGGGCCACCAGTACTGTATTACATAGCTACAGCATCATCTGGCATCTCTTGCCATAAAATCATACGTGTTTAACAAACACAAGCAGAGTTTCACCCTTGTAGCTGTACCACATTGCAAGGCCATTTCCAGTAGTGTCCCTGACATCTTTTCCCCAGTCTCCTACAACCTTAACACTTCAGCCTGGATGCCAAGACAGCCCCTTACTCCCACGCAGAGATGCGGTCCTTGGTAGCAGCACGGCACTGACTCCCTCCTCTCAGCCTAGCACACCGAGCTCCGCACTGTGGAGCCCCGACAAAGGACTGCTCTTCAGTGGCACTGCAGGAGGTTCAAAAATAGCATTCCAGAGCTCACAAACCCACCTGTACTGCCCTACAGCCCGAGGATCACCTTTTCATAAGGTGATAACCCAGTTAATTATGTGATCCATTATGCCTCCGTGGGTGATTGTGATCTTTCCGTCATCATCAGACATTTCCTTTAGCTGAAATTAATCATCTTAATCATCACCGCAAGCCCTAGAAATACTTTTCTTTTGGTGTTAGTTGATAACAAGTGCCACCTTAAACCCTCACATGCACAGGGCAGTATCTGAGAGACACGAACCGTAAGTACAGGGGGTATTTTGTTCTGGATTTTATTTTTTTTTAGGTTGCCATTGAAACACCCTCCGCCATCAGCATATTGCACAAAGCAGAACGCAGACTTCTATTAATAATTATACTGTAGAGAGACGCTAATATAGCTGTACAGCTATGTGTGCACACATAGGCGTACACACACGTTTCCGTCTGTAACTGCACCCTGCATGGCTGTTTCCCAGTCTAAAGCAGTGATTCTGTGCTCTGAAAATACAGTGCTCCTTTTCAGCTGCCAAACCATACCTGACTAGAAATGCCGATTAAGATGTATTTCTGGATCACTGAATACTGACTTGCGTTTCATCGACCCTTACAGCAAGGTCCGACAGCATGCAGGTGTCTGCATTTCCTCCGGACTCGCCGTAGGGCATAATCTGCTCCTGGACCACCACCTCTACAAACCACTACACGTGGGACCTCCAACCTTCCAACGAGTGACATCAACCCAGTTCACGGAGAAAAACTTGGTCTCTCACTAAACTGGAAACTCTTGTGCCCAGGAGAAAAGACATGTCAAGACATGTCATGACTTCGGTGCCTCAGCTGACTCTCCACACACACACACACTAACAAGTTGGCCTACCCTCAGCGTAGCCACGTGACATGTAATTAAACACAGGATGTGCCCATTCTATCTAACTACAGAACCTGGCTACCTCGTCACTGCTCAGATAGGCAGTAAAAGCCATATCCTCAAACGCCTCAGATTCGCAGAGCTCCAAAAGAGACAACGCAACAATTTTGACAGACTCCATCTCATCCATAACAAGAAAGCTATGAAAAGCCAGAGGACACTTTCACGATCGTATTTCCAAAAGCTGTTCTGACAATGATTGCCCCCTAGTCCATCGATTTCAGTATTAGAATCAGCTAAAAAGCAAAGAATTAAACACTTTAACTAGTCTCTACTGTCTCCCTGCCTTGTGGTAGCACTCTGCCAACATCTCACCGCTTGCTTTGTCTGACAGAGTTCCAGGGAAACAGGCCTTCTCTCTTCAGGGCTAGGCAATATTTACAGGACCATTTTTTTTAATTCGTCACCATACTTTATTCTTTCTTCTGAAAATCCGATTGAAATAATCATGGTCATCCGAACCCTGCAGTCTATCACCCAATTTATATGCTCAGTAAAACTGGCACATCTCATGATCAACCAAACTGCAAATACTTGTAGCAAAGTTTCACACAGACAGTAAGCCAGCATTTTTCTGGCCAAATACTTTGAATTTTTTTTAAGTACCAAATCAAGGTACACTGGAGATCAATTATGGACAATATCTTCGATCTCTATCTCTGCCAGACTCTCAGGAATTATCTGGGATGAAATACAGTCTTTTCCTTTTTCTTCTTACCTGTTTAAGACTACATCTTTCAGGCAGAAACAGTTTTCACTGCCCACTTCAAAACTGGGAGGCCTTGATCTCAACTGGGTTTTTAGGTCAGAGTATTACCATCATCTAGTTAAAAAAACCCCAAACCCCAATAAACTATGCCTCATCATAGAGTGATATCCTCAAAGGAAAGCAAACGCACCGAACAGTGACATCCTTACGGGGAGTATTTAACTTGTCAGAGAGGAGAGCAGCCGCCGTTCTGCACCGTGGCTCAAGTTCACGAGTCCATGCTGTGCTACAATTTGTTTCTTGCCCGCTAACCTGTCAGTTCACTACAGAAAGTGTGAAGTCTCCGGAAGAACGTGTTGAGTAGAAGAGCAAGATACCTTTGTATTGGTCAGCCACGTCACATCAGGTAACTGTGACAAGCCACCGGGATGCTGGGTTAGTGCATAGCCTCAGCTTTCACCTCAGATAAGTGTAAGCTGGCAACTCAACAGTAGCTCGGTGCTCCCGTCGCCCGGAGAAATTCCAATAAAATTAACATGAGCTCACCCTAGGGCTGCTCAGGGGTTTCTCTGCATTTAGATAGAACATCTAAACGTGAGGCACACTTACACCTGAGAGCCTTTTAAAGAAAAAAAGGCTGCACAGAGCACGGCAAGACTTAAAGCGAAAGGAGAGGACTTTGTGTTTAACCAGGGATTTTACCTCCCTCTGGACTTGTCTACAGTTGAGGGCAGAGCGTACAGCACGAACACCTCACCCGCCACAGGTATGAGAAGCCATTGGCAGGGTAAGGTAGTACACATGAAACTGCATTGCTAAAACATACTTCAAATAGCCAACATATTGCCTGTAATTACAGTTACACTGATTTTCACAATCATAAATAAAGCATTATTATCCTTCACATTGGCATATTGCCCAATTGTAGACAGCACAGCAGTAGGGTAAACCCAACGCAAACTCAAAACTAAAGGAGGAGAGCCAGATAGAAACAATCAAGGGACAGTGAGTAACTTGGTCTCCTGTTCGGTGACCTAGCACAAGTAGACGTCAGGGGCAGAACAGATTTATCGACGTAATACTCGGGCAAATCCTCCCTCGGGAATTCACCACAGACAAAAAGTCCAAGGTTTTTTCCACCCCATCATATTAAAGGATGCTGAAACCAATATGAACCAGCTGTTTTCCAGTAGTAGTAACTGAAATCAACAAGAAAAAAGAAAATGACAGGTCATCAGAACAAGAGGATCCAACACCTGATGGGTAACGCTTCTCAAAGCTTGGAGGGTGTTCTCGCAGTTCCTTACAGCACGAAGCCCAACTGGAAATATACTGGGCAAAACCTGAGATAACCCCATTCAGAAATACCGCAACACTACTTCATTTGAAATTGAATTGCACAGCTCTGCTCTCCAAACCACAGCCATGAGGTCAGAAACCTGGCTGAAAAACATCTGGAAGTAACAACTCCTGCCCTCCTCTACTGAATCAAGTAGTGCATCATCAAGAACAGGGTCATGCTACGACAGAGATTTATTTTTTTTTTTCTTTGACTCACTTCTAAATTGTACTTTGCCACAGTATAATTCTATTATCCAGTAAGCACGTGAGGCAGCAGACTCCTCTTGACATAGGGACCTATATTCGAGCTTTCGGACAGTTTCAGTGACAGCCACTTATGTTTATCGCGAGTCAAACACAGCAACTGGGACAAGCGGGTCTACCCCCCAGCACAGTTCCTGGTAGCTGAGCTCAGGCGTTTGTTCCGCGTGTCTGCACTGGGACGTACCCCCTTTGCTGCATCTCTCCGCAGAACCACAGCTTCCCAGCACACCGCCTCACGCTGCGGGAGCCACCCGCTCCAGGAAACTGTATCACAAACAAAGACAACCTCTTTAAACAATTAAAACTAAGTATGTATTGAACAGTAAGATTCAGCCACCTTTATTTCTTACACAGTGTAAAGTTTACCGGATAATGCTGCTTCTTCCGTGGATTTTTTTTTTCCCCATTATTTGTGATTCGATTAGCCTATTTTCTCCCGTCTTTTATTTCAGCAGGGCATTCCACTTCTTGGAAAGGCAGGAAGGAGGCGCAGGTTAAGTTAAACCTTCGATGAGACCCGCAGCTTCACTCACGCTAGCGGAGAGTCTATGCACCGCCGCCTGCCTTCTCTCCCCTGCCTCCGTGTGCCACCAACTCCCAGCACCCGGCTAGGCCCGGGTACTTCTCCTCCTGCTACAAGCTATTACGCACTAGGACAACTCCAAGTATTACTTAAAATGAATACATTACTTATTCTTTCTCTTCTGTCCTCTTTTAAGGGACTCATCAAATGGAAACACGTAGATTGCATTATTTTTCCAAGCCCAGTTACATGGGTCTTCTTGAGCAACGTACAAAAAAGAGAACTGACTGCACGTTACAACAGCAACACATTCTCAAATTCCATTTTTTGAAACATCTTTGGGGTTTGAGTAATCTACACCCTTTTATCTAAGTGCCGCATCAGGGCCACACTGACACCTTAGTACTGCACACGATGCACATTACACTGAAACTCACAGAAATTATATACCTTATCATCTTTGTTGGGCTCCTAGGTATTAAGCAACCCAGTGTTACAGTGAGAGAAACGCAACGCAGTCCGGCTCACGACTCTCTGCACCTTGGCTTACGCTGTGGCTTCCAGAAGAGGTACGCATTGAAAGCGGAGCAGTCCAAAAAACTGTAAGTGAATACAGAAGCTGTTCTTCACCACGTCAAGTACAGGCTAACCCTGACGTGGAGTAAAAGCAGAGACACGCCGGCTTCCTCCCTATCGGGGAGGATCGAGAAACGTAAGCCACATGTCACCTTACCACAAGCTTCTTTCATTTCTGTTTTTAAATCATTGGTTTCGTTTCACCTTTATCAAATGGTTTCCAATTCAGTTTTCCCACTGCCTGAACAACTCTGAGACAGCCTCCAGGAATTTCTTCTCGCCTGTGTTTTAAGTTCTGGCTTGAGGGAAGATTCTCCACTAGCAACGTAACTGCTGATCAATCCTCTGATAGAAATACAGGGAACTAGCTCTTGCTCCACGAAGACAGCAGACAACGGGCTGTGCATTCATGTCCTTACTCAGGCAAAAATGACTTTGGAATTATTTGATATTTTCACCTTCCAACTTCCCCATTTGCTCCAAACAGCGACAGAAGCAGTAAAAGCCATTGCAGGGACCCTTCACTCAAAGGCTGCTCACGTCACTGCCGCCATCCTGGCAGGACACTGACCGAGGCAGCCAAAGCAAAGGTCAGCGGACAAACCTCGACTCGCTCCGCACTGGGCCCGGATTGGCTTTAACCACCAACAGGGCTGATGACAAATGAGGAGCCAGGCTTCCAGCTGAATTTCAGTTTAGTTATTTTTGTTTTAATGTATGTGTGAATCAATTAATCCTGTCATAGAAGGGCATCGTAAACTGTGTGCCAGAGTTAATGAGTCAGACATTATCACATCATTACACCAGCTGGCATAATGTAGCATGTGTTGTTTGTCATAATATACACTGCCATGCTTAACAACCATTAATTGTTTACACGAGCAGTCATATTTTTCTTCAAAGAACCTTCAGCGACTGGTTAATATTTTGAAAGCTTCTTAAGCGAGTAACTCTTACTAGTGAAAGATAATAAAAATAACCCCCTCTCTCATGAAGCTAAACAGTACGGATTTACACATAATGAGAATTAAAGCTCCATCTCCTTCATTAAAAAATTGAAAAACCAAAAGCATTCTGATTGCAGCCAGTTCCATGAATTCAATCCCCGCTGGTCAACGCCGCCATAAATATTAATAGAGTAGCAGCCCACGTCCCGCTCTGTCTAGCGGAGACGCAGTGCTTTCTTCATTTGCTCGTGCAAAGTACCAAGCACAAACTGTGAGCCGATTCTCCCTCTGCTCTGGAAGACACCAGAAGAAAGAGGACGGCAGTTAAAAGCTCGCTGGCGTAAGACCGACAGAACGTTAGAATGAGATGTGCTCTTTGGAGCTATTAACCCGTACTACTTGAAAGAGGTGCCGGCCGTTTGCTGTCGCCCCTTGCATTCCTCACCTGGGTTTGTCAGGTGAAAACACAGCGATCACTCTTACTTTATCATAATAGTTTGGCTGCTAGTATTTTCTTGGCTGACTAAAGACAACATTTGGACACTCTCAGCAACAAATACAGGTTTACCAGCTTTCTGTGAATTGGCTTCTGTCTGCTCCTGGCCAGATTTGTTGGCCATATGGCTTTCCAAAGCCAAAGGCTAATAATGTGTTTAAAGCTGAATTTACTGCAGCAGCCAGGAACACCAAATTTGACCTGCAAGTGCTGTGTATGTCCATTCACGTGCTCAGACACACAAACTTTTGGCACACTGCAGTTCTGGTTTTAAAGAAACATCCATTTCACAGAGACAAGGAAGTAAGAAAAAAAATTTAAATAAAACACCGCTATGGAAAAGAACACCAGCTATAGGGAAGCGTGGAGAACTAAAGAAAAGGTCCTTTTTTAAACAAAAAAAAATATGGAAATGTGGAGTATTAATACCTCAAACAACCTTAATGTACTGATAGTTTGATTTAAGACACTCTTGATTCCGGGAAGTGCTAAAAACAACAGATGCTGCTCTTTTGATGGGAAACATGCAATCCTGTTCATTCACCTTATGGAATTAATTGTCACCATCCACTGCCATTCCGCGTGAAGGGAAGATCGGTACCACAGATGTGGATAAGAAGACATCGTGCAGCAGCAAGGTCTCTGATAGTTTAAACCCTATGTGCCAGTCAGCTCATGCTTATGGCTACAGAGAAACGACTCCGAACACTCCATCGCCTGGGATTCACACCTAAGTCAGACACGATTCAACAAAGCACTTGGGCATATGCTAATCTTTAAGCATCTGAGAAGTCCGCTCAAGTCATATGCTTACAAAGAGAAGCATGTGTTACCTTCTGCTCGCATCATTGTAACCTGCAGCTAACACACAGCAATAGAGTTCATGATTTCCTCTTTACCATCTTTCTGCCTCTCCAATCTTAACATTAAGTTTAATCAGGTTTTACATGAGCGTATTTCCTTTTTGACAAGCAGAAAATCAATACCCTGCTATACAAATATAAACACTGACTGACCTACGTGTAGGTCAAACGCAGTATTTCTGGTTCGGCATCCATCTTTAACCCCCTGTTGTATCAACCCTCAGCCTACCAGGCCATACGCTGGCGTTTCCAAGCCCTTGTCCTCAGACAGGAACATGCAAAGCTCCACAGGAGCCCCCACTCATCCGAGCAGCTCCTAGGGCTGGAGAGGCTTCCAGCAGCCACTGCTGTGGAATTTGCAAAAGAACCCATTTACTGCAACACTGCAGGTTGGCCAAGTCACCTCGAAGATATCTGGCAACTTCTACCTCCTTCAATTATATTCTCAGCACCGTGACTGCCACCCACTATTGTCTAGAATTTCAGAATCACGAAGCTCCTACACCATCATTGTTTTCATGACCAAAAAACCCCCCATTTCTCTAAACCCTGTGTCTCAGCCCCGATTCCCGAGTTTTGCATTAAATTCAGGCCAAGATGTCGCTCATCGAGTTGGCATCAAAACCTGTATCCCAATTATTGCCTGTGGAAGAAAAGAAAACGAACTTATTGACTCCCTCCAGGTCAGGTTATCTGTTCTCAGTTCCACGGTGGACAAAATACACGCCTTTCCTCGAGAAGCTCATCCGTATGAAGTCATTTTTAGTTCTTTTAAGGAACACACAAGCTGTCAAAACCAGCCAATGATAACACAAGTGTGTGTGCCAGAAGAGCCCAGCACAGGCCTGGTTCATACTACGTGGAGAAGATGCCAGCAGGAAAACTGTGCAAAGCATCTCTTTTGCCCAAATCCTCAAAGAAAAAAAAAAAGTTTAAGAAAAATATGTTGTCCCAAGTATTATCCCTCAGTTTTTCGGCTCCTTCTCCCAGAAGAACAGAGCTATCTTTCTGACAACTATTACTGAGCTGTCTGGCAGAAAGCTCCTTGACATATATCCATTTAAGAGACGCACACCCATTCCTCTGTCACTTTGCTATTATACACAAGTCCCACGCTATTCTTCCTAAAAGGAAGCAACGATGGACATGGAGATCTGTCCAACACCACTCCCAGGGTGTTCTCTCATCACATCACCCAGTGTGAACTGTCACCAGCAAACACTCACACTGCACATGGGACGTCCCTGTCTGCCAGTACCGCTGTCACATTTGCCTAAGTTGAGACACCCAACGCTTGAGTTGGTAACTCAAAGCTCTTTCAAGTGGTTCTTTAATCTCTCTTTGCATAGCAATGGTATCTGTGCAGAACCAGCAGAAGCAATCTGTCCAACATTTGCGTATGTGCATTTTGTTAAGCAAGTATAATCAGTACCTGGGTCCCGCTGCTCTCTGTGACCCTTAGCATTACCTCTGTTCTTTGTACTCAACACTTCTTCCTCTTTTGGGTTATCCCTCATTTGCTAGATCACACACAGAATGTTTGCCACTTAGCTCCTGAAGAAAACCCCAAACCTGTTCTTCCTGTCTCTCAAAAAAAATATTTCTGATTATAAAGGAAATTCAAGAACATTTTCAGGATGAAGCAAGAGCATAAGTTGTGAAAGGAAGCAGCTCTTAGATTCAGTCGTCTTTGGCAAACAGTGTCACGTAATCCCATTATTTATTTGTCCCGCAACATTTATAACGAGTTACAAGTTTCTCGGTCCCAGTTCCACTGGCCTTGTGGTTTCAGAAACACCTGCTCTGCTATCAAAACTTCCTAATACAAAGCAACAGATAGTTCAGAGACAATTTGCTCTCATGTATTCTAACATGCAGAGATCCTCCTTCAACCTGTCGGTAGCATTTCTCCTGCGTTATAAGACTTTTAGCAAGTGACACTTTTTCCCAGCATTCGCTGAATTGTTCAAGAATTGTTCTCTTGCAGTCTCACCGTTTCTGCTCCATGCTCACAGGGATCCCAGATGATCCAAAATGAACCCTTCCCTTATTCTACAGCGGTAGCCCACTCAACTCACCCAACAGCCCTACTGTTTTACCCCAATGGAGACAACACATGCATCAACGCGTTGGAGAGCTTGATGCCTTCATTCCTACGTAGCAGCACGCTAATGAATCAAGAGGCCCAAGAGTGTCACCAGAGCCAGTCCGAGCTGGATGTAAGCTTTCCAGTGAGAACATTCATCCCCTTCGGAAAAGTCATTCTGGTAGCATCACATACACTTCCACTGAAGTTCACGTTGTAAAGAGAAGGGCGCAAAAGCATTTTTTGCTACATGACTGAAGTGCCTTGACTGCAGAACTTCCCAGTTAATTGTCAAACACCATTAGTTAGGTAGTTTTTAGGGTGGTTTTTTTTTTTTATTTTCTTGGGTTTGGGTTGGGTTTTTTTTTTACTGTAAATATAAAAAACCTGCTAAAACATTAGGTAAAAATCAAACCCAAAAGCATGCGTAACCCAGAACATTTTCCTATAGTGTTATTTCAATGTCGTCGAGTTTTTTTGTTCTGTGTTGCAACTAAGCTAGATGTAAGGCGTCAGGATTTCTTGCAGAATCAGTCTGCAAGAAATGTCAAGTTAGGTGCCAGTTCAAAATGAAATAGTTCACAGTATCTTGCAGAAATCAAGCAAGTGCAGGCCCAAGGAATATTGATCTGTATATCTTTACGAGACAAAGGAAAGGAGGATCCAAGCATATATCACGCTTTATATGCCATATGTCTGAGGATATATCAAACCCAGATGAAAATGAAGAAGGATTCTTATTTTCCTAATGAAATTGAAGCCTAGGGAAAGTCATGTCAGATCAGTATCCTCTCCTGTTCCATCTTGAGGAAATGATTTTACCTCTTAGTTGGACTTACAGTAATTGTATAAAGGCTGCCAATCTCTGAAATCGGTAATGAAATCTGTAATCCTGACCTGCTGGATATGAGCTATACAATTACTCTGAGTATATTTAGAGCAAATAATCCATTCCCACAAAGCTCCGAATATTCATAGCTTCTGATGCGTGACACTGTGTCCAAGGGTCTGGATTATAATTACTTCTGCAACAAGGTGGAAGGCCGCATCTGACTTCTGCTAAGCCCTTTAAGGGAGCTCATCCTCTCCTTTTGACAGTGTTTGAAACATAATAAGTCTTTGGTTGAATGAGTATCTGTTGTGTGGGAGCAGAAAACGGTAAGATTAAAAAAAAATATATCCAAAGCAGTCCAGTCTTTAAGAGCCAACAAAGAATAACCCATAACCGACAATGAGCAGGAAACAAAATCCACCGGTATCGCGCACTTCTATAAACTAAACCAGCAGATAAAAGGCTCACTGGGTATGCTGGTGAAAACTGTTATCATCAGAGGAACCTGGTTTAATAGGGCAAAGGGTCTTGCTTGCTTCTCCTTGGTTATCCACAGTTCTCTGTGGAGTCAAATTCTCTTAGAGCTACACACGGCTCTAAAGAACCCTTTAGTTACGAAGGTTGCACAGAGGTTTAGTGAGGCAGAGGCACTCAAAAGGCCCACTGCAAATTAACACAAGCCCTCCCACGGACTTCCACCGTCATGAGAGTGGGCCCATCTACTTCACTTAAATATGCGCTTAAGTCGCACTGAAACAAAAAAAGACTTAACCTTCCACATAACGTTACGCAGTCTTAGAAGTTGCTTACTTATCTAGGGGTTAAAAAGAAGTGAGCTTTACCCAACTGTGTTTCACAGCATGATTAGTTTGATACTCATATGTCTCCGTCAGCTTATCCTTGTCAAAAAGACTCGAGGTTATCTGTCAGACATGTCTACTGACCACCTTACGAAGCTAAGCACGTCCTTATCTAGATAAGCAAGCTTCCAAATTTCTAGACTTTAAATGAACTCTTGCTAGTGTATGAATGATATCACTAACAGCCTGCCAGTAACATCAGCTCGTGAACTTCCTCACCGTTTACCCACCTCTTTCTGCCACTCCCTCTAATTGTCCTGACGTGAAGTCGGCAAAGCATTCTCCCATCGAAGCCTGCAAAACTCCCCAGCTGATATTATTTCCTTCTCCATTAGAAGTCATTTTTAACCTCTGTCATTACAGCAAGCCATTCTTCATCCAGTGGAACTCCAGGGGAGATTTGGTAACAGGGGGGGAAAGGATATACAAACACCTTAAAATACTTTCACTGTTTCAGCTAATGGTTTAACTGCACTGTAAAAAACATTTTGTGCAAAATCACACATCCCTAAAATGTATTCTCTTACCCCTAAAAGCTCAAGTCACAGCATGACTAATGACAGGACAAGTTCAGAATTCATTACTCCTCACTAAGGGTTAAGTTATTGAAAATAGAATTAAAATACCAGTTAGTGTTTCCATGCAGAGGACATGGCACTATGCCCGCTGTATGGCAACAGCGCGCCCAGGCCGAACCGACATTCCATCGGGCAAGATGCCCCAGCCAGTCCGGAGGAGAGACTCCTGCCGCAGCCCCAGTCTCAGCCCTCGGCAGACACCAGCCTCCGTACCCTGCCGTCATTACCGCTTCCCCCCATCTCACACATCCCAACTCCCACCCAGCTCCTGCTTTATTGATAGCTAACCTGGACCTTTTCTAGGCAAACCACGCTTTCTCTCCTGATATATCAATAACCAACCCCCTTTTTTTGGTCTGCAAACAGAGTGCAGATGCTAAAGCCGCCCAGCCAAATAATCCTTCAACAGATTATTATCTATTCAAATGCTGAATATTTCCACATCTTTACCAATTCTGAGAACAAGTTATTCACACAGATGACACCTCCCTGCTTTGTGCCTTAACATACTAGCATTCTAATCATCCAAAGGATAGCTTCAGTTGTTTTCTGTTTAATAAATTGATTTTCCAAATTATTTAGTGTTTATCTCGTCTGAGCCTTACTGCCTTTGTGGTGTCTTCTGCCTGAAACTCAAAGCACAGTATAAGTGTAAGGAATTGTCTTTCGGAATGACTTTCGCTTCAAACGTCTTTCTACGGTTTATTTCTGCTGCAGTGCCTCCAAAGCTGCTAACTGCTGGCACGTACATACACGTAGCTATGATTTCTTCTTGCGAGCCGTGAACACTATTAAGACAAGCAAATACAAATAGCTGCAGTGTTGTGATAGTACAGCACAGGTTTTAAATCCACGCACTGACTCAAGACAACAAGTTTATTACTGGTTTTCAAGATCGAGTCCTAACCCACCTACTCACACAATTGTGCAGCGATCCAAGCACTCACAGCCCCAAAGCTTTTCAAGTCTTCAGTGTCATGCTTAGCGCTAGGCATGTAAGGACTCCTTCACTTGCGGCTGAACTTCATCAGGGCCTTACTTCCTTTGCTGGATCAGGGCCAGCGTTTTCAGCCTATTGTGAGAGCGAGTCCTCCCACCAAGATTCAAATGACTTGTTTTACACAGCCTCGCAGAGAGGAAAACTCCTTCAGGCAATAAATATGCAATAGCAGTTTAGAACGGGGAGCGAAGACCCAGACTACCCAAGTTTTCCAAACCCCCAGAAAGTTCCCGTGCCCGAAAGATGGTAACAGATTGTCAAAAAGGGTTAAGGCAGCTGTCCACATGGCTCTCCTCAGCTCTCTGGAGTGCGGCAAAGCGTATTGTTTGGCGTAATCATGACACAGATCTGCATGTGTATGCCTTCAATAATTCATGTTGCAGCTTGTCTCACTGTGGGGACAGATGTCAGTGAAATCAGTGACAGCCGATCATGCTGATCCCTCACATAATCATGTGAGAGCTGATCCTGCGGCGGCACTGAGCCTTGGGAACACGCCCATCATGCCCACGCGAGGATGACAAGAACAGGCAGATACAGACACTTGTCTGCAATACCTACAGGTTCAAAAATACACACGGCACCGCTGTGCGTTTGCACATGTATCGGAGAATATAACTTGGGAAAAGTCCGAGCAGTCATCGTGGTTTGCTGACGCAACCGAGGGGGCCCATTTTAGAGGCTCCCAACGTGAAGGACGAGTCGAAGTCACAATCTAAGGGCTCACGCGAACACTGTGCGCCTCCCTACCTGCTTCCAAACCAACCAACGGTTTCCTCTGGTTTGCCTGCCTCTTTGAATGCTTTGATCCAAACCCCGTATGACACCTCCTTTTACATCTTTACCATTTTGCATTACATTAGTCTTCTCAAATATTGCAACACATAACAGGAGAAAGCAAAGTACAGTTATACCCACTACAAAGCTCAGATATAATCTCTCAGGGAGAGAAAGTGATTTAGTGATAATTACAATGATTGGATCCTTTCATCTGATTTGAAAAAAATGTATTGTTGTTGGACAAAACCCCCACATTACTCTCAGCATTAAATGGGTTCCTGTTCTTTTCTTTAATCCAATGTCTAGTCTGAATGGTCATAGGTCCTCTGTTTTGATACTTAAAAGAACCATCTGATTCACTGTTTGCGGGGGGGGGGTCAAATACACAAGCACTCATCTCAGTGTGGATGGCTTTCTAACTAAGCATATTCGTCTTCGCTCACTTGTTTTCTGTATCTGTCTTTGAATCAGCAATTGAGAAAATCCACAGCTAACATAACTGGGCACATTACACCTTCTATCACTGGCAGAAGTTGAGACGTGTTAAGTTATTGAAGAAAACCAGGAGTTAAACAGAGGAATAACTTTTCCACTTCTAGGGAAGCATTTTAAAAGCCAAAGCGAAATCTTTGTCTTACAGTCATATATCAGAATACGACACATGTGTGTACATACATGTGTGCATATGGGATTTCCAGTGACACAGACAAAACACCAGGACCACACACATGTCCAGGGAAATCCCATAAGCAAGGGCTTCGTAAAAAGCCCCTATTTCCAGAGTGGGCCACAGCAATAAGACCATCATTGGGAAGCTCTGGCAACGCTGGATTTATATAAAGACAGTTTCTCCGCCAAGGGACTTGAGCAATAGCCAACAGTAGCTTTGAATTGCTCCATAAGCCGCCTTCACAAGACCAAGCAATTGAACACATGACGGGTGGAACACGTGCCCCGAGTCCAGTCCACACCAGCTTATCAGAACGCACTGCAGTACAGCAGGCCACAACTCTAAGACCAGGTGTTTCTAATTCATGAAGCGGTACGTTCTGCAGTTTTGTCTTTCCATCACCTTCTTTACTCTTTTTATTAGAGCGTGCAGAGTATTCTCCCCAGCGATGCCAGCCCCAGCAGAAACCTCATCTAAGATGAGTGCATTTAAAAAAGGACATTAATTTCTCATTATACCGGGATCAGATTGTTTT
The DNA here is from genome assembly GCF_000708025.1 of Charadrius vociferus. Classification (NCBI taxonomy): domain Eukaryota; kingdom Metazoa; phylum Chordata; class Aves; order Charadriiformes; family Charadriidae; genus Charadrius; species Charadrius vociferus. The sequence continues at coordinate 241,517 of NW_009646746.1, read as the reverse complement.
CAAGGCAACATCCTGACTGAGTCAAAGTATCTCATTAGAGCTGCCATGCGTACTGTTGTTTAACATCATGTGCCATTTTTCTTTGGAAGGTGCATTTACATAAACATTTCTAATCACAGCCCTGTAAAGAGACACAGTATAATAATTTATGACTTTTAGGTAATATGTCATATGAATCTTAACATATGGCATTACACCGTATGATGGCAATCTTGGCTCTTCTAAGGGAACCTGGATAACATCCAGTGAGATGTGAATGAGCCAAATGCAATAGAAAACCATATCAATGCTAATCCAGGTTTACACCTTTCATTCAGCGCTCCAAGCTTTCCACCAGATGGTTTTGCACAGAAGCATTAATGCCAGAAATAATTGTGTAGACTCCCCCGGTTTTCAGACATGCTATTTCTGAAGCCTTGAACACAAAAATATTCGTAGTAAGTGGCACCGGCAATTCACAGGTGCAAGAAATGGGGCCTTTGGAAGAAGGTGCTGAAAAGCGACTTAAGAGCATCAACACTCTGGGTCACAGCCACTTCTTTGTTTTGCGAGGGCAATTCAGGGCAACTTCCTTATCTATTTCACAGAAGCCCCGTGCGAATAGAAAACCTTGTTAGTTCACAGGAAACGAACAAAACGCAGAACGACTTGGCCCAGCATACTGCTAACTGCTGCCATCAAAGATTGTATCAGGCAGCCATTTTTTATTACCGCCCACATACGAATGGTCACAGACACCAGGTCAGGGAAAAGTCTGCAGTGAACATGAGCTCACCACCACAACACGGCAAGACACCACGCATCGGTTTTGCTGTGCCATTACCCTGACACAAGGATAAGCATCCATTCCGCAATCACAAGCTCAGGTGTCCTGGGCTCCACGATCGCCTGCTCACGCAAGCATTTATAACCATACTTCCTTAGATGCCCACAAGGAATTTCATTCAAAGTCTGCGACGATACAGTACTGAGCAAAATACCAGTGCCAACGCATTGGAATATCATGCGCAAAAAGAGAAATCTATCTGAAGATTTCAGAGATCAACAAAGAGCCAACGCCAAAAGAAAACCATCTAGCCACAAAAAGAGTGCCCAGACAACCTTCTTGTACCGTCCTATGAAAGCGCAGACATGGAGTCAGTCGCCATTTGTAGCAATAACAGCTACAGACCTATTTGTTCAGGCACACACGTGACTGTACTCATTTTACACTGGATGGGTCAAGGAGGGACTGTGCTCACACACAGAACTTATTTCAAGAAGCACCTGAGGTTGTTAACGTCTAGCATACAGAAACTGCACTCAAGTTTAACACTAGTAGTAAAATACACACCATGGAAATGGTAAGCAGAGATGCAACTCTAACATAGAAATTACTGACCTGCTTTTTCTACTTAGCTTGGGAGTCCTGTTTGATTCTTGACTTTTTTGTCAGCACACAGCTGGGAACTGCAACTCAACTTTATTTCTTTATCTGGATGCAGATCCTTCTTCACAGCCAGTCATCATTTTGTTGGAGATATTACTGCGAAGCATGAACCTATTCCAAGAGGTCTGTCACACCCCGTCTCCCATAACAACACTAATTTCCATCTCTTCTCAGCCTACGTCCAGCAGTGAGGTTCACCTACACAGTGGAGATATATCTAGAAAAGGCGAGAGATGGCTGTCAATTTGTCCCTTCTTGGAGAAAGGAGGTCTCCGGAGCTACAAGTGCTGTTCTGTGGCAACTACCAAATTGAAATAGGGTAAGTTGAAGAAGACAAAAGAGAATCTGCCTTCAAGATGTAGAGAACTGAGAAGTGCGTACATAATTAATGTAGATAACATACCCCCCCCACCAGTTACTATCAAGAAGTTCATAGCCCCACAGACACATTGCCACGATCACCAGCCCATCCTTACCCTGTTACAGGCCTTTCTCCGTACCTGAAGCTCACAAGTGGTTTCATCCCTCATCTCAAGATCCACTAGCACAAAGTGTAAACTCAACTGCTCGCGTACTTGGAAAACTGGAGGTTTACTGCCCGCCCCCTGCTCCAACCCTACTATCATACTGCATCTGCATGCACCTGATAGGGCAACATTTTGTCAGCTGGCAGAAATCCAGCAATTACGTCTTAGTTTTCCCTGTGTTACTTAATGTATTATCACTTCTACTCTGTATTTTATTTTCCCTATATATGAAAAAGTCCTCGGAAGCTCTTCAGTAAATGTTTGGCTTAAACATCCACAAAGAAGCATTACATCTCAGGCCACGTGCGAAGCCTCTACCCTAATCACAAGACAGCCGCTAGTACATCCTCCATCTCTACAAACTATTATGAACTGCAGAAACAAAGACGCCTAAACAATTACTGAGGGATGATTCAAGTCCCTGGCGTGGCTACCACAGGAGCCTACAAACTGGCCATAATGCCGCTGTGTTTTTTTTGGGGGGGGGGGGGAGTGGTGGTGTTTGTGTTGGGTTCTTGTTTTGCTTTTTTTTTTTTTAATTATTATTTTTATTGTTGAAACACATCTAATCACAAACACCCAGATCACAGTGGACTACATCAGGCTATGCCTTTGGAATTAACCAAACAGCTCCCAACACTGCCAACACCGAAATCAAAGCTTTGATAGAAACCCCAGGATTGAGTTTTCCCACATCTTATCTTACAGACAATGTAAAGGTGTGAGGCTTTCACCCGATCCTCTGGGCATGGGTAGGGGGAAGCCGCAGGAACCCCTTCCAGGCAGGAAGGCATTTCTTCACCATTCCTCTTCTTGAGCATATACATCTCCGTTCATGCCTCAGCATTCTTACTTGCTTGACACCGTATCATGCGCTTAGCTTCACAGAAGACTCTCTTTGTCTGAGGTACCTAAAAATGGCATCTCCCTGGTCCTAAATGCTGCTGGCCATAGGGGACGCGCCCTTTATGTGACACATATGAAGAGCACATATGTCAGCTTTTTATTTTCTAAAAAACCAAAAAAACACTTTTTGTTTTTTCCACAGCAGCATATGTGTGATGAGCCAGCTGTCAAGGAAATGCAATTTTAAGCTTACTGCCTTGAATGTACATTTTCAGAGCCGTTGAACAGAACAACATATTGCCGATATTGTTCCAGAAGTGCAAGGAAGAAGAAAGAAAAGATTTAACTTTTGCTGTTAGATCTCGCTTCTTTTGTAGCGGACATGGCTCCATCAGACACAATGGCTTTGTTACAGCACATTTTATTCAGGGCTAAAGCTTTGAATATTCAGCAGGGCTCCAGGCTAGTGATTCTGTTGCAGCTAGGTTTCTTGTCTTCCAGGAAGCCCTTGACAAAGGTCACAAACAATTTGCTCGTTCCTCTTATTAAAATAAAGATGGAAAGCATTGATGATAGCTCTGCCCAGCAGCTAACTTCATCATCTGTAGCGGTTCCAACATATGCTTGTGAGATAATGAAAAATATAGCATTAAATACAGTGGCAGATTGAATCTTGTTTCAGGGTAAATATAGTAAGTCATTTTTTTTTCCTCCTCATTTCCTCAGAACCTGTTTAGCATTAGACTGTTAATATCATCACTGATACATGACAAAACCATTGCATAATATACTGCATTCGAAGTCAGCCCCCCCATAAAAGTGAGCAATGACAAAGTACGAACATTATTCAGGCGTTCATAATAACGAAGTGCTCCGAGCCAGCCCTCTTCCGGCACGTTTCCATTTGCAGACCTTCAAAGAACTTGGCTTTAGATCGGGCTGCGTGCCCCCGAGTCTCTCACCTTCTAAGCCAGCTTCAAAACAGAGTCGCTTCAGACTTCTCAGGTCTTGCAGCTTCGCACATGTCCCTGGCCCTCGCGGTTGGCTACTGCTGCATTGCTTACTGTCAAAGCATATCTCAAATTGCAGTCTTGTCAACATATAAGACATCTGGTTTATGTTCTGCAAGGATTCCCAATTCGAAGCGTAGGCAGTACTTTTTCCAGGTTTTCAGTGTTTCCATGTGAAATATATACGTGTCTTTTCAAGAGACAAAAGATCAGCGGGGTTCCCAATCGCCACGTCCTGCTTCGTGATGGTACGTAACACCAGTGATGATCAATAAATCTACACATGGGGTCAAGTCACTGCACTGCGTGTTTCCACATACTCCATCAGAGACTGAATTGAAGTATGTGCATCAGAAGAAACTTTGTTGGGTTTTGTTGTTTTCAAGTTATCTTTCTAGATATTTCCCAGGCTGTTCATTAAAGCAAAATACAAAATCCCCTAGAATTTCGCAGGTTTCCAGGAGAGATGCTTTTGGAATATGACTTTCGCACAACTACAGTGTCTCTGCTAGTCGCTAAAAGGTTCAGGCAACAATTTTCCCCAACATCACCAGTTATTTTTATCACATGTTTAACTGTAAGCTATTCGCAGTACCTGCCTCGTTTCTCTGCTAAATTTTGCAGAAAAAAACCCCATGGAGTTGCATACAAGTCAAGATCTACATTGACCAACTGCTTTTTTCACAGAAGGAGGAAAGGCTGGTCGTGTTGTTCACTGCCCACTATCACTTACTGTAAAGGTCTGTAGCTTTCTCTGTCCCACGCACGTGCTCAGCTCTTGCCACCTGATAGCATTACGTGTAATGCTGCGAGTTTCATCACTGCGGGAGAGAAATTTATTCCTGATCACAGAAACCAGTAAGTCCTTTTGATACACCAAAGCCACTAGCACAGTCCAAAGTCTATTTCAAGAGGAAGAGGGCACAAAATAGACCCCTCGGATACTAAAGCTGAAAACAGACCCCTTGGACACTATTACACTGGAAAGGCTAAGGCTGGGAAATGCTTCTTTATGGACTAGGCTATGATATCTGACATGACGCACCTGCTTTTTGATGCGAGACTCGTATAAGCAGTTGATATCTGAGTTTTTGATCTATCAGATAATGATAAATAAGCCATTACAGTACTACAAAAGCGTTACCACCACATGAGCTGAATGCTTCTGCTGTTGGTGCTCTACAGAGTTCACAATCAGAAGCAGCGAAATCCACATCTTGCTCTACCTGGACCTGAATTGCACACATAACATGTTAGGAGAAAAAGAACTATCTGCTCTTGTATTATCACCAGGGATGTGTAAACTACAAACACGTCAAGGAAGAGTTCACACTCAAATACCTGCCAAACAGCAAGAAATGAACCAACGAACTATTTTGTCAATTGTACCACATTACCAACAAGTCTCAAAGAGCAGCACTGCAGCACTGAGTCACGAGCACTGCAGCAGAGCCCTAAGAGCCACAGAGGAGAGCGCAGCCCTGCCGATTCTGACTGGGCCGTTGCCCGAAGCATTTCTGCCAATGAGTCATTACCCAGATGTAAAATGATGAACGCCAAGTATTTATTTTCCAGTGCTTTTTAGTGCAGCAGTCATGAAAAGGTGGTAAAGACTATGACATTCTGTAGCCATGAAAACACACAACCCAATTCCTGCTAAATAACACATTCATGAGCTTAATTCAATCAGGTCAGCAGCACAGCCTCACTTGACAACAGCTGACGTGCTGGCCCCATGTATTCTGCACACAAATGCTGCATGAAGGGCTCTTGCACCAGGTTAACCCTGCTCTCTCTTGGCGCTCTGTGACAACTTCGCACATAACGAGCGGACAGTACTTTCTTGTAGCCGTTTCACATTTTCTTTCTCCACTGATAGGAAAACACACACATTGAGGCAGTTTCCACACATGCGTACAGAGATAACAGGTTTCCTAACAGGTGCAAGCTCAAAAGGCAAGCTGCCCATGTGCCTCCTGCTGGTATTTCACATCCCCCTCCCTCGTTTCCCTGGGGCTTCAGGATGGCTCCGGCCTTCATATTGTGACCTCAGACTTATTTTGCAGGCCGAAGCAGTCAGCTAAGGGGGATGCGTGCAACCCATACACCTTTTTTCTAGTAGCATACACATATATTATATCGATGCTTTTCACCGACAGAGTAAAACCCGCTGTGAATTAAGTTAGCAGCAAGACAGAAGGCTTAGGAAGCAGCTGAGAAGGAATGACTCATTGAAACCCCATCCAAGCTGCTCTTACAACAGCTTAACACGCGAACACGTAAGAGAATCCCTGCAGACGCATTCCCAGTGCAAGAGCGTTTATGTTGAGGACAGGGAACTGCATCCCCGGTACCTTACTGAAGAAGGGTGCCACAGCTCTCAGCGACCCGAGAGGAACAACGCGAGGAGCAGGCAGTACGCAGCTAGTCAGGCACCTAGGGCAAAAGCCGCAGCTGTTCACGCCAAAGCGGGACATAACTACAAACATCACAGCAGTGCGGCACAGGTAAGAGAAACCGGCAGACAAATTCTCTGGGTACTTGCCCGCTCCCCCATGGTATTCCTCTCCAGGCATACCTCCTGACCTGGGCCCATCTTCAGCCAAAGGCCTTTTGTCGGGAGAAATTCCTTCAGCATATCCTCATGCCTCATTACAGCAAACAATTCTGATAAAAATCTCCAGACAGAGCACAGTGGCTCCCTTCTCACCTTAATTAGGAGTGGCAGTTCCACTACATTAGCCAAGTGAGGCAGGAGACTAGTGACCAGCATGTCATCTTTCTTCCCACTGCTGGATGTTTTGCATTTTCCATTCGTGTTGTGTTGCAGAGGGGGAAGCCGAGAGACAGCAAGCAAACCCAAGAGAGATGTAACCCGCCAAAAAGCTGAGGAAGGCCAATATTCCAAATAAGCATCATTTTTTACTGGTTTGCAAGTGGGAAAGCGCTATTTGTGAACTGCTTTCCCAAACAAGACATCCCGCCTACATTTATGATGTTGAAATGCTTTGCATAAAGAGTTCCTGCATTACAAATAGGAAAGCCATCTCAAAATGCTTTGGCAAACTGCAACGTAACTGAACTATGAAAGCCTTCCTTCGGAAAATTACACTGAGAAAAGTAAAAAAAAAAAAAAAAAAAATTGCTTACAGTTGGAACACGTTTGATTTTCACTAGACATTAACTCCAATATTCAAATGCAAACCTTTGGCCAGAACAGAGGCTGCTCGAGGCAGCGATATCTATTACAGGCAGCCACACTATAAAGGAAAAAGGCGGTGTATCATCGGACACAAGAGAAGCACATACTTGAACTCGCATCCGTCGCTGGCATCGACAGCTATTTAATAAGGTTCAGTGCTACTCCCGGGCAAACAGCCCTTGGGGTTCTCGGAACACACATGCAGACCCCAGAAATGGCAGTTTCACTTGAGCAGCTTAATTAAAAGCCTGACTCTGAAGCTACTGCTCATTTTCCCCAGGAACTCTTTCATGTTAGGTTCCATTTTGTCATCACTCATAACAGAAAAAGTAGAAAACGGGGAACCAACTTCACATCTCATTTTCTGTCTGCCATTAAAGCCTTTAGCCTGACAAGATGGCACCACCACTACACGTCCCACAGACCAACGGAGCAGCGCTTATTTGCCATTCACCAAGCACTCCCACTTAAACCTTGGACCCAGATTTTTCCCTCCGTTTAGCTTGAAGTCAGCATCGTAAGTCTTGCTACTTCACCTTCCTTTCTTATTTCCTCACAATTTAACAGATATCAGTTCTGGGGCTTGAAGAAACCAAGGAAACCCATTCCTTACAGCAGGATCTGTAAGAACTCAACCCACAACTAGCCACGCTTAATGAAACAGGAGGCTTTAAAATAGCAGTCAGTTTATTAATATTTACTAAGGACTTACTGAAATAATTTAAGTCCTGCATTTAGATTTCTCTAGTGATGTTAAACTGAAAAAAATTTATTCTTAATTGCTTCAAGAAGTTTTAGCCAAGAAGCCAATGACCTTCACATATGTGTACAGCCCTGCAATTCCAGTTGCCACTGCTATACCTAGCATCGTCTGTAGCTATTCTGCTGTCCATTCAGATCCTAAGAACCTTATTAAATCAATTAACCCATACTGCAGCCGGGAAAACTGAGACTCAGCTAATGCAGCTGCCTGGTCACCTATGTTGGAACAGCTTTTGGAAGCACTTAAGCGCAAACAGACAACAGCCACAACAAGGGTGTGCAGTCATTATAGCCAGTACAGTCAGTTTGAAAGCAATCATCCAGATTTGCTTGGAGAGAAATAAAAACAAAGCAGCAGGAGGAAGGTGGAACTAACAGACAAGAAAGGAGACAAGCGCATTTTGCAACGCTATGTGCAGATTGAGCTATTCGGTATTCTCAGCTGAGAAACTCATCTTAATGATTAGAAAAAGCTTTCCTGGACAAGAGAGGTGCCAAAGTACTTAACTGAGCGGGTTCAGCTGAACAACGCAGTCGGGTCAGTTGAAGTTACCACACCAACGAACTGGCACTTCGCCCGGGCAGGCAGCGGAGCCCAGAGCAAGACAAGCACTGCCCAGCGGTGCTGAGCGCCCGGGGCTGGGCTGCGCAGCCAGGGGCGCCCGAGAGCTGGCTCACCCCTCCCCTGCTCCAGCAGTCACCCTTCCAACACCAGGGCGCTATACGTCCACGTGAGCACTCACTGAGATACACTGCTCTTAATTTCACCAGACAACTAATTATAAGGCAAACGATGTAATGAAATACACAACTAAGTTATAAACTGACAACCTGGGTAAGGTCCAACTACAACCTTACCCTAGATATGCCAGAAACTATACATTTCAAACACAACTGCAATTATTTTAGCACTGCTGGGGGGATGGGTGCATATGGTTTCGGAATACTCCTTGGTCCAACCTTTCCTCTTCCCCTGCAGAGGTTCTCCGGAGTCCAGCGTTACCAGCCACCCTGTTCAAGGAGTGAACCCAAGAGAAGAAACTTCTTCGGCAATTTAATACTGAAAAAGGTTATCAAGAAGCCTCCTGTGTCATACCTGAGGGTGCCACATGCCTAACAGAATCTCGCAAACCCCACATGTAGTCTCTTAAATGAATTTAATAATTGACATGTTTTTCACCCTTACATCTCCTACTGGCAGATTGTTTTAAAACTTCATTCCTCTTAACATGAGCGCCCATCTTCTGGTTTCCAGCAAATTTATTCACGGGCAGTTTATAAACATTTCTTTGTGTGCCCGTTTCGTCTCTCTGCTTTAACAGCTTGTCTCCCCAACATAATCCTAGACAGATGCCATCACACAAGTCTAACCCAGCTAGTCTTCTCAGCCTTCTCTCTTCAGACAGGCGTTTTTGCCCCTAAGGCGTGTCCAGAGGAGAGCCACGAGGATGATCCGAGGGCTGGAGCACCTCTCCTGTGAGGAAGGGCTGAGAGAGTTGGGGCTGTTCAGCCTGGAGAAGAGAAGGCTCGGGGGAGACCTTATTGCGGCCTTCCAGTACCTAAAGGGGCTACAGGAGAGCTGGGGAAAGACTTTTTACTGGGGCATGTATTGACAGGACGAGGCGAAATGGCTTTAAGCTGGAAGAGGGCAGGTTTAGATTAAATATTAGGAAGAAGTTTTTCATTTTGAGGGTTGTAAGGCACTGGCCCAGGTTGCCCAGAGAGGTCGTTGAGGCCCCATCCCTGGAGGTGTTCAAGGCCAGGCTGGATGTGGCCTTGGGCAACCTGGGCTGGTGGGAGGTGTCCCTGCCCAAGGCAGGGGGGTTGGAGCTCGATGGTCTTTAAGGTCCTTTCCAACCTGAACCATTCTAGGATTCTAATGGTACTCATGCTCTTTCCTCACATCCCAGTTCGACGTCTTCTTTACTGGGCCTTGCACAACGCTTCCCTGCCTTTTTGAGAATTAAAACAAACTACAAATACACCTAAAGGAAATTGATAGGAAGAAGTATAGCTGAATTTTAACACGTTTCTGAACCTTTTTTATGGTATTCATTTATAGTAGAATAAACAATAGCACTGGAGTTTGGTACAAGAAGACTGCATGAAGAGAGCAAGAGAGCTGCAGAGCGGCCACACAAAAATAAATGTGTCAGTTGCAAGCATCAGCATCTTCTCTCCTCTTATTTTTTAAGCCCATTCTGAGTAAACACTAGCACCAACGAAAACCACAAAAATACCCGAAGCGCTATTAATACTTGGGCACCTACAGACAAACATTTTCTACCAAGACTTTGAAAGCAGGTTATATACCTGACTCCCTCTCACTGCGTGAGAAGTAGGCACGTCAACTCCTTTGACACTACGAGCCTCATCTGACCAGAGAGGTCAACTCTCTTTTGACAGTCTGGGTCCAAGCAAAACATTCATAGGGACTCAAGAGATCTGGACACTGCAGAGGCACAGGATGATCATGTGCCTGACAAGTCAAGCCCACAGACAAACTGAGAAGGATAATTCAAGTGTCCCACTCTTGCAGGGCTCTTCACTTTTGGTTTACCCACCTCTACCTGTTCTTGCTACACCCATAGTATCCTTTGCCTTTTACCGTGCCCCAAATGCATGCAGTTCACTTCAGTGAAAACCCCTGCAGCACAAGGGGCTAGTGTGGAACGTCAGCCTACGTCAGAGCAACCTCACTCGGACTGAACCATGTCTGCGCTGCTTCCACCCTTCTCAAGGCGCCTCTAGTAGGAAGGCTAATGCAAGCAGGGGGTGAAGAAGCAGCCAAGCAAGAGTTAGTACATAATGGCACAATCCTCATTAAGGTGAGAATCTATCACCAAGTGCTGCTCATACATCCCTCCTATCAACATCTGGCCATTGACCTTATGTGACTTCAGAATTTATTTTTTTCAAACATTTATTTGATGTTTCTATCCCTTTAAGCCACTCCTGCTAGTAACCAAGTATGTAATTTGCTATTTCCACCTGCTATGTAAATTGATTAATCACAGGCAAACATAAGGCAGATTCTCATGCTGAGGAGGCAGGAAATCTGTATCCACTAATCTTTTTAACACTTAAGTTTCATAAAGCTTCCACCAACTCTAAACCTCCAGCCTGTGCTCCAGCTCAAAACTTCTTTTTTTTTTTGGCCAAAAGGGAACAACTTTGCTGATAGCTTTTAAACCCGCTGAGAATCTCAGGACAAGAAACACAAAGATCATTTTCTTTATTTCAGCCTAACACAACAAATATTCCATCAGGCAGGCAGGATCATACAGGTGATTACTGAAGTGAACGGACCATCTTTCAAGGGCCAGTTGCGAAGTGACACCATCACTTTGTCACTCCAGCTGCCCACTTAAGGCAGAGTTGGAAATTCTTCATGAAAAAGCATTCCACAGATGGCAACATTTACACATGATGTATATCACCTTTAGGGAACCTGAGAGGTTATACAGCGTTCAGAATGTCCCTGGCACTGTCATCCATCACATTATCAAAGTGAGAAAGTTAAAAACTAACCCTCCTTGGTGGCGAGTCACTCGAGCTCTCTGTACTTTGCCAAGAGATATGGAAAACTCTAACACTCCACTCAGTGAACCACAGGATCATCGAGACGACCCCCAGAGTAAACAGCAGTGCCCTCCCCACCTCTCAAGGGCGCTCTTCATCAGTGCGGGTACCTGACCCATGATAGCAACCTGCAGAGCCACGAAGCTTTGCTAGCAGCTTCCTCCTTCGGCACCAAACCTGCAGGGGACTCAAAGTTTTGCTAGAGGCAGGAGCCACGGATGGGCTCACACATGCTTAGAGGAAGAAGCGGAGACCTCTCTTCCTCCATCGGCTCTAGGTAGCCAAGCTCATTGACATCCAGCTCTTCAGAAGCATTTCTAGTGAAAACTTCCAATTTATTATTCCCCTGCCCTGCAATCTGCAAAAGAATGCAGAACACCTCTGCAAGGCAATTAGGGTTTGATGGCCCAAGAGATCAGTTGCAATGCTTACCGTGCTGTTAAATGGCCTGTAGGGATAAAACACAGCTTGCTCAGAGGATGACTCCTAGGAGCTTATTACCACTTGAGGGTCAGCATTACAGCAAGGCTTAGGAATAGCTACAGAACAACAGAATAATGTCATGGTTAATATATCTCTAGCGACACTATTCTAAAGGAGAAAGTTCACAGCGCACGTCTCACACCACAGCAGTAATAAGCAAGTCTGAAGACACACCTGAAAGACAACTGCATGCAAATATAATACAATTAGACCCACAAACTACCTGTAGCATGGAAAAGGTCTACCAGATAGTGGACTTCAGGTTCATTTATACCCTCTGAAATCATGCAAAACCCATCTCCTATGTGTGACTAGTTCTGAAGTAAAGCTTTACAGTTAAAGAATAAAATACAGTCTGCCACAAGCCGCAGCACAGCTTCTACATTTAAGAACAGACACAAGTTAAAAAGCTGGCTAAGCTCACTTTCCTCCCTTACTCCCATAAAGCTGCTTATCTTAAAGCAGCAGGATTTACCCCCTCAGTCTGCCTTCAGGTAATAACAACTCATTTCGTGTTCTACTGAACCCTCTTCCACTTCCTCTTCCACCTACTTGTTCTTCTTTCCTCCTCCCGCCCAGACCATGATGGAAAGAAAAAAAAATAAATCTTTCCATCCCTCCTGCAAGCATGTGTTTATCTCTTTATTTTTAAACGTTACAGCTTCGCAACATCTGTCTCTGTGTGGTATAATCTTACTGATGAAATATTTCATGTTTTCCTTGAGCCCTCATCAATATGTCTCTGTGTTATCAGCTTAGCAGATGGAGACGCAGAAGGAATAACCTCAGCTTACCTGGGTGATTTCTTCTTAAGCACATACTTAACTGTACTCCAGGACAAGAATCACAGTAATTTTACCAATGCAACATGATACCTCTCTGTAGCAAACTAAACTCTCTCGTCTTATGTCACATGTGCCTACCTCACTGCAACTCTCCCCTTGGATTCTCCACGTTCTTCTCACTGAATACTAATATTTCCAACCTCATTTCATACATACTGAAAACACTCAGGGAGACACCAAGGCCACCAGTAAATCCACTAGGATAGCCAGGTACCAAACCTCATTTTCCCATACTAAACCACACTAGTCGATCTACGTAGCCCTTAGCCAGAAAACTACTCTTCTTCAAATGCCTACAGAAACGCCACTGAAACGCCTCCGAGAACTCCAGCCTGCCACGAAGCTGTACACTACACATTCCCATGTGTTCAGAACTCACTCGAACACTCCTAGCACCAGTGACATCAGTAGGTGGTTTGTCACCGACTTATCAAATCAGGCCTTCCTGCCTTGTACGTTTACTGCAAAAACGTGCAAAAAAAAAAAAAAAAATTAAAATAATCATTGTGCTCAGGCAAAGAGCCTTGGTTACTTGGAGGTCTACAGATTACCTGAGAAGCAAAACAAAGTACAGCAAGTTCCTCCTTAGCCTTGTAAAGGACACCTGCAGGGCTTGGCTATTCAAGCAGGCTTGCACGTCTAATTCCCCTGCACGCTTCTGAAAAATCTCCACTTAAACATGCGGGCAACTCAGTGCAAGCCATACTATTCTCAAATTGTCACTAGGAAGCAACTAGGGTAACTCGGAGCCAGATCCTCTCCAAGACAAAAATCACTCTGTATTGTGTCAAAAATCTGCAAGAGCCAATAAAAATTATAAAAAAAGTAAACAACAAACAAAAAAACCACCAAAAGAAAACAAACAAACAAAAAAACCACCACAAAACCCAAAACAACAGCAAATTACTGCTATTCCCGCTTGCACTTCTTGTTTTGGAGGTTCTTCTCTTCTCCATGTGAAGTAAACATTCCGGTGATTACAAAGATCAAAGAGGATTCCTTAAGACTTCCTCACCACTATTGAATTCACTCTCCAGAAGCCCTCCCTCCTTTTCAGCACAGCTGGACTTGGTGTTAGCCCTCCAATGTCAAAGACAGACACTTGAATGTGACATTACACAGCAACACCTCCTCCGGTATTTGGCTAATAAAGGAGGCACAGCACAAACGCTGGCCTGCACACAGAAAAAAGCAAGCAAGCAATCATCTGCGGAACCACTTTGACCAGTATTTACTGCCCACTACGGCAGTTAACAGCCCGAGGCAGAGCCTGTGGCCGTTAACGTGGTGGCAAAAAAGCTACTCATTGTGTTCAACTGAACTGAGTTTTTGGCCAAGTCACCAAAACCACATCAGCTAATTCTTTGTCTTTGGGTTGCACTCAGCATAGAAATAAAACGCAAGTACTGAACAGCCGAGTAGGGGAGGTAGGCTGAGAGGAGTAGCCCACCCCCGTGGCCCGTAACCCCCACTGCCATGTATACCGAGTCCTCTTTGCGCTGCGCCTGCAAGCACGGGGGCCAAAGCACGAGCCCATGCAAAGAGGAGCGTAGCCGTAACGCCGTTCCGGAAACCCTCTGCTTTGTCGAAAGGCTCTTGGGCAGTGCTGCTGCGGTGTAACAGAATGCCGTGTAAGCAGGAATCGAGCCCCGCGTACAGAATAGCTCAGCCTAACACATTAGAGAATAATTACTGAACTGAAGGTTATTTGTTCTATGTTAGGGCATGTTAGGGCGGGGGGAGGTTTTTTATTTATTTGGTTTATAATCCTATCTGAATAAAGGTAAACACAGAGGGATTATAAATGAAATAAATCTGAAGCAGAATAGAATGGGGGTGGGAGAAAAAAAAAAATCTCAAGAGGGTCAGGAGATAATGAAGATTATACCTCAATATTGGGATTATGATGTTAGTTCTTTATTTCAATAAAACTAGATAGAGATCTTTTATATCAGGGACAGAGCTTAGCTGTAAGGACAAAGTAATCTTCTGGGAATTATGCATACAGGCTCGACATCATTTTTATTGGATGGCTGATGAACTGGAAAACTCCAGGATAGCCTGGTTTTAATTTGTAATCTTAATTTTCATATAAATCGGTACAGTTGGAGGAAGGGGGGCAGATGTGGAGGGACTCTGATGCTGTGCTAATATTGCAGCATTAAGACAGCACATGCATTAAGGCTACAACTGTAACTCATCTAGTATCTGATCCTGTATTTTTGTCTATCCATCTGTCTCCCATCTTTGCATTTATCTATCATTTCCCCACCAAAAAATCTCAACAACGACCCAAGAGCAGAACAGACAAAGTTAGTTTAAGACTTCACCCACCAAGAAGCACCCACAAGACACCCACAAATGTCGAGCTGCTCGTCAGGAGGCAGTGGCATGCAGAAAGCAGATTCAGACTCCTCCCGTATTTTCGAGTCAACTCCATCCTGACCCTCCAGTCTGAAATGAACCACTACCAAGCAATGACAGGGAACATTCTATTTGCAGTTTTAAGTACGGGGTCCCCGAAACACGGGTCTTAAGCTCTACAGGCAGTGCAGACCTGACTGTCAGATGGGCTGAGCATCCACACCTTCTGCTGCTAGCCTGTTGGGGAGGAACGGTGCAGAGATTCAAGTGCCTTAAACCTTCGCCATTGTACGTTTTTCATTTCTACAGTGCAACATCCCTTTTTCCTGAGGCCTAGGAAAATTTCCTCCTCAATCCCAAGAATGTTCTCTATGGCACTTTGTTGCTTCCAAACCCCACCGTACACAGCAACGGAAAATGGCGGGTTCGGCTCGAACTACAGGCCCACACCACAGTACCTAGTACGGTACAGAGCCTAGTCCTGCCTGAACAACTGGTGGTCTCAATAAACATCACGCGTAAGTGACAGCCAAAGAGGCACCAAAGGAGATGCGTCTTGTTTAAGGTCACACAACAGGCTGCTTGCCACTTCAAGAGCCTGGACTGGGCTTGTAACACCCAGGTCAAATTGCTGTCCTTGGAGAGACAGGGACTCCCACCCACAAGCTCTTCCGTGTGCTCACTTAATAAAACTATGGCACCAGCGAAATTGATCATCTGGAGTCTTTTTTCAGTGGCGCCCAGTGATAGCACGAGGGGTAACAGGCACAAACTTGAACATAGGAAGTTCCATCTTAACATGAGAAGGAACTTCTTTACTTTGAGGGTAGTGGAGCACTGGCACAGGCTGCCCAGAGAGGTGGTGGAGTCTCCCACTCTGGAGACATTCCAAACCCGCCTGGACGCTGTCCTGTGCAACCTGTTGTAGGTGCCCCTGCTCTGGCGGGGGGGGTGGCCTGGATGACCTCCAGAGATCCCTTCCAACCCTGATCAGTCTGGGATTCTGTGGGCCCCCACAGGGCATTTAGTGTCTGCCTTATTTCACCAGAAATCATCTGTCCACTCTGCTTTTTGTTCTGCAGAGTTTCTTTCTGCTGTTTCTCCTACTTCCATCGTCTCTTCCTTCAAGAACAGGAGTGGAGATCTGAAATACAACACGAGTGAGATGGGAACGGAAACAGACCAGTCGAGAACTCGTCTTCTCAACAGTTGTGTCACATGAGGTTCATATGCACAGACAGTCATGAGTTTACGTATCTAACAGTCCCGAGCTGCACAACCACCAGGAATGAGTAACTGCCCTGGAATCAATTTATTTCATCAGTAATACTCAGCTGAGTAAGCAACGGATGGGAGTAGCCAGGCTATCCCCACAGTCACCCGTACTCCTCTACCTTCTTGCTAAGTAACTAAACCCACAGCATTGATAGAACAGCTGCTTTTCTAAGAGCGGCAGTAACCAGAGAAGCTCCCAGAATTCTGTAGCACTTTAGCATCAAAACAAGATTTCCAAGGAGAAAATTGAAATGCCAGAAAGATTTATATCGACTTACGCACATATCCTGCAATCCTAGCCTTTAAAACATGGCCTATTACATTGGTGTTGAGGGAGAGAAGAAAGAAGAACCAAACTTATCGTTCCATTTTCCAAATATACAGCTGCTGTAAAATGCAGAGAATGGGCAAAGCTATTTTTTAAAACCTGCCGGATACTGAAATGGTGAGTGTGAATGACAGAAGAAAATCTGATCTACTTGGACACAACCTTCAAGTATAAATTTCTTTATTTTATCACTGTCGGGAATGCCTTAAATCAATTCCCCCTTCTGCTTTTGTTTCTGAAATGACATGCTGACGTGCTGACAGAAATATTGTACAAGCAAGCTAAAGAAAGGGCTCATTTCCCTTTCCCTGTTCCTCCTTTTTCCCCTACCACGTACATCTCTCCTCAAGTTCTTTCCCCACCGTCAATCCTCCACTCCAGAAGAGCCAACAAGTCACTAAAAGGAGCGAGCATGGCTATCAGTAGCAGTCACAGCAGCACAACGCATCAGCCAGTGAGCCCAGTGGAGTGTGGAAAGTCATGCCAAATAATGGCATTTCATCAAAATAGAAGATAAAGAGTTATGTGATGACATCTTATTTTAGACTTCCAAAAAGCCTGTAAGTGCCCCATAAGACCTTCCAAGAGAATTAAGCGGTTGTGCACAGACAGACATTTTGGCTGGAAGTTAGACAGAGGGAAGAAGGGAGGTGCAGGGGAGAGATTAGGATCAAATGGTCAATTAATGTAATGGCTGAAGATTAACAAGGAGGTGCCCCAAGACACTAAGACCACAGTTATTTACAGTCGTTACTCATGATTTAGAAAAGAGGCTGAGAAATGAGGTGATGACCTATGCAGATAATACCGAATCATTTGGATTAGTCAAATCTAGAGAAGACTGCAAGGAACGGAGAAGACCTAAAAGACAGAGCAATTGTAGCAGGGGAAAAGAAAAGTAATGAACATTGGAACCCATAACGGGAGCGCTCCTGTGCCAAATTCTCGGCAAAGACTACTGCAGATTTGAAAAGCCAGCCAGGTTTTTTGGCCAGCTAGACAACTAACTTGTCTCCTGTAGCAGCAATGGTATCAGTACAGATAAAGGAGCACAGAAAAGTGTATATGTATATACATGGAAGCCATACTATAACACTTCTCCAGATACCAACACCGCAAATCATCCCAAGTCCCCCATAAAGGGCTTGGATTTGTTTTTCCCTTTAATTACACATGATCATTTCAGTACGGGGTAGACAAAAACAACACCAGGGAATTTGAACAAACCGATATAGCTACTTAGAATGAAGAGACAATTACTCAGTAAAACTGAAAGGCCGCGACACTGAAATTCAAGATCAAAATACTTTTTCTTATTTTTGCTGTTTATCCTTCAAACTCATTGTACCCACTTTTTTTTTTTTTTTGTATAAAACTGACAATCACACATTTTACTCTATCAGGACACTTGCCATAAGCAAGGCTTCCTACTTATGTTTGGAACTAGCCATCTATACCATCATGTATCAAACTGTCACAGGTGTTTTTATTACTCATTCTCAATGATTTTGCAACTGCCCATTCTGGAATGATTTTTTTTTCCCTTTTTAATTTTCCCCTGGAATATTCGATCTGCTCATGACCAGCAAGAAGATACAGAATTGCCGTATCATTCAGTGTTATGTTGTTATGTTTCTGCTGCGTTACTTCATGATATGAATACACAGAACGTATGAGACAAGACCGTAATTTTAGCACCTTGCTATAACCAGGTGTCCATGGATCACTGGTGATGTTAAATGAACAAGCTAAAAAAGCATGCCTAAACAAAAAAGCAAGCAGCAAAATTCAGGTGCAGAAATAGAATTCCTTCCAAGATGACTATTGGTCTCTGTCATTTGGAGGAGAGAAGTAAAAACTACATACTGGTGCGAAAAGATGAATTTTTCGTTAGTTTTATGCAGTATTTTATAGGCTCCCTGGGTTCCTGTTGCTTCCAGTGATTTTTTTTTTTAACTTCTTACTAAGTTAAGGAATCATACAGCAGAAAAAAATCTCCTGGATCCTCTGCGTGCACTTCTTGTTGGCCCATCACACCGTTCGTCAGCTGTGACCAGGACCTGAAATGCATCCTTAGTGACATCCCAGAGCCAAAGAGGTGCAGCACATCCTTCAGCAAGGCAACAAAGCAAATACTGGCACACAGCCCGGGAGCATGCCCTGCGGACAGATGGTACACCGGGTTGTTGGAGCAGAAGCCAGCCTTCTCCAGGTCACTTGAACTCCTCTTGCAACCTAGCTGGGAAGTTTGTCTTGGCCTCACCAATCTCTTCAGCAAGAGAGAAAGTTCAGGGAGAAGCAACAGACCTTCCATTGGCACAGCTCGGGAAGCCGACTGTAGATCAACGGATGCCCCAGTACATCTCGTCCTTGACGCAGAATAACAAAGTTCATGGCCAGTCCTCGCTACCTCAGCTACTGAGAACTGCACGGTTCCCTCCAGAACTGCAAAGTTTCACAACATGTTCGCATAGTACTCTGCAAAAATCCAAGTCTTCTCCATCACTAACTCTTCCAAAGATTCCAGCCATTCAGGGAACACGGGAACCAAGAGGGCTCAAAACCAGCAGAATAAGCCACCTAGACAGCCCTGACAGTTAAAAGCAAGCAGAGGAGCCGTGGTCACACCTCACACACACCACTAACAACTGCTTATTGTGTCAAATTCAACAATGCTTCAGAAGTTTCCTTATCAGGAGGAGACACTACTGTAAAGTTACATGCCCAAACCACTTCATGACTGCACACAGATAGCCAAATATGGTGGGGTCCGCGCAGAAGTATTATGTAATACATCTTTTATTTACTGAAAAGAACCTCTTGTCTATGTTCCGATATGTCTGCTTTCAATTTCACCCCAAATAATGGAAAAAGTCACATTCAAACTGAAAAAATACACTCAATACGCTAACTTCCCAAAAATGATAAAAATCTAAACCAGCTCTCAAACTATTTCTTTTTTTTATTTGTTAGCTACCCAACTGCATTGTTTACAACAATCTGAAACTAAGAAACTCTCACTTGAGCCGAAAACCTATTTTTCACAGGCGTTACCACGAGTCATTCCCCATACATCCTTGCAAGCAAGTCATCAAATGGAGCATGAACGTGGCTGAACACAGACTGTGCCAGCGAGCTGCCTTAACGGGTGTCACAGAGCCACTCCTAACGATCCACGTGCATAAATCTCTCTATGTAAAGGGCCGACTTTCTGACAATTTCCAACTGGAAGGAGACACATAGGAGCTTAAATGTGTTTCCTTAAGAGACTCCCAGTGCAACAGTAGCCAATTTTTGAGGTCCCCATTCTAAAACAGGAGTAACATCCTTTTTACATCTCTCAGCTCATACTTAGGCTTTTTGTTTGTTTCCACAGAGTTCTGCTCAATATACAAACCATTCCCCAGCCTTACTTAGATCTAGGCAGTGTTTCTATCAAATCAACAATGACTAAGACAACATTAATGAA
The DNA here is from genome assembly GCF_000708025.1 of Charadrius vociferus. Lineage (NCBI taxonomy): Eukaryota > Metazoa > Chordata > Aves > Charadriiformes > Charadriidae > Charadrius > Charadrius vociferus. The sequence goes on along the minus strand of NW_009646746.1, from coordinate 221,395 downwards.
CATTTCTCTTGCTAAATCTGTGATATAGGTTGTATGATTCAGTACCCTCCGTTGCCAACACACACAGGTTTGGTTTCATCTTCCCGTTCTAACCACTAGAGCCTTCTGCCACGACAGGGGCTTAGTATGCCACATAGTCTCAGTTACAACAGCAGGCAGAATTACCGTGCCCTGCTAGCTGTCTCTTCCTGGTATTATTCCCTGTTAAGTTCCCATCAAAGGCAAGTAGAAGCAACGAAAAGCTCCTTTGGGTTCCAGCTGTCATCTTCCCTCCTTATGCCATCTTTTCTTGCAATTTCAGGCTCGGTCGTTCCAAATGCGCTTAGTTAAGAGCTTTTCTTTTGGCTCTCATGCCAAAGACTTGAGTACTAAGTAGCTTTCCCACTGTTCCTGTCTAATCTTCCTATTTATCAACCTGGAGATTCCTCAGCTTTGCTAATCTTTCCTGAGAGCACATAATCCCGATAGAGATTTCCTAAGCAAGAGAGTTAAACAAACTGCTTGATAATTGCCATTTGGAACTTCTGGTCCTATTTTGCACATTATGCTCCAACTCAGCCAGGACTACATCATTTAATACAACAACTAACTGCAGCATGCCTTTAAATCCCATTCTCTCCTCAAATATTTAACGAGACCATATATTTTGATGACTCTATCACCAGCATGGAGAATACCAACTCCTTGCTATTCCCCTTGCCTTCAGCATCCACAATGGGACCATGGGACCGCTTTATCTGTGGTTGGCAGCACTATCCAGACAACGGCTTGGGCGGGGGGGGGGGGGGGGGGGGGGTTTTTTAG
>NW_009646746.1:217755-220564 GCF_000708025.1 Charadrius vociferus | reverse complement strand
GGGGGGAAGGTGTTTTTAATGGGAAAACTACCCACCACTTCTCTCCACAAGCTCATGACCAGGAAAAGCAGCTTTTCTTACAGCTGCACTAAGCAGTAGCTTCATCTTGAAGGCAGAACCACCCTTTGCGATCTTTACGAACCTACAAAAAAAAAAAAAAAGAAATCCTCCCTCATAAATGCTAGCAGTTCTCCTCTAAAAAGGGAGAGTGAACAAGGACACAATTGAGCCCTCACACATTTCATGACCTCCACCACACTATCACTTCGCCAAAATTCCTGCATTAGTCCGGCAGAAGAGATGAGTACTATTTCTTCTTCCCCTACTCAAGGTGGGGATGGCAGCAGTATCAATAAAGACTTTTGGATACATTTAAATAGAGCAAATTATGTGGATTTATTCCTTATTTATATGCAAAATACATATAGTAGTCCAAACACTTCTGTACTAGGTTGACGACAACACTATGTACAATATAGACATTTAGGCTTTTTTAATGAACGTGCGTATGAAATGTGTACACATATGCATATGTGTACACATAAAATACGTAGATTATTCAATTACTGTACTGTGCAGCACATATGTCTTCTGGAAGCACTCCTTCTGCCCAGATGGACTGCAAACCACAAGCTTCGTCACCCTGCTACGGAAGGCCGGCATCCACCCTTCTACCCTACCTCCAGTGGCACATCATCTTGTCCCACATGGCATCTTTCCTTTACCTTTGCTTTAAGAGCTGCTTTTCCTGCCATTTTGCACCAAGGTGGAAAAAAATGGCTTGCAAAACCCTGGCTTTTTGGTATTACTTGCTGAACCCTATTCAGCTTAGGCCTTAACAAGGGGCTGCTTTCCATTAGATACTGGAGGCACTAACTCAGAGGAAGCTGATCCCACCCTCAGCAGAGCTATATACATCAAGTCAACACAGACAGATTCAGCATTGCTGTCTTCCAATATTCACGGACACGGTAAACAAAGGCCTGGTTCCTGCCAACTGTTCAGATCGTTCAGGAGGAAACTCCTAAGTGCTTAAGTAAAACAATTCTACCTTCCATATTTCCAAATTTCTGTGCTCTGTTAGCATACTGCCTGGGAAATAACTTCTTTTTTGCTTTCTTCAAGCAAGAAGAGACATACAACTAAGCAAGGATTTAACCACCCCATTCTTCTCCCCCACCCCCAATCTCTGTAGAATATCTTTTTAATCAAGAACCACAGGTTAATCCTAGCTTTCAAAATACAGTAATCATAGAACATCTTATATACTACCCTCATTCCAGAACTGGACATGAAAATACCTAATCCTGTAGAACTACACAGAGTCCTGATCAAAGTATAGCAGGTAAATCAAACCCCAAATGAAAGGATTAGAAAAGGTTACTGTAATTCTTTTCTGTTTAGTAACATAGAAGCAGATTTCACTGAATCTTGCTTTGTAATTCCCATCTGGAAAAGCAGCACTGGAGGAATGAACAGGTTTGAAGAATGCCTTTTTATGACACCTGTCAAGTAAAACACAGCAATAGGAACCCAGTATAATCCTTCCTCCAGCAGCAGGTACTTTGCATACAGTCACAGTAGCACTGACCAAAACCCAGTACTTGGGATAGCCACACCGACGGAGACAAGTCGCCCCCTTCCCCCAACATGGCCTGTCAGCTTTCCGACTGCTCTAACCCAGCGGAGAGCCAGGTGCGTAGTTAGAGACAGGTTCCCCCTCCTCGCACCCTTTGCTGTACCTGGCACCCACCGGCACTGTGCATTATTAACACACATCATTGCCCAGCAGTATCACACCCTGCGGTGCTCCGTAGGCTTACAGGAGAACATGAACAGGTCTCTGCTCCGAGATACTTACCCCAAGGACCAACTCCACCCCTGCACTCCCCCTTTTTCATGAACACTTTCTTAGAAAATGAGGGCGTGTACATCTGCCATTTCACTACCTGCCACTGGAACCTAAAGAAACTCTTGGGAACACAGCACGGACAGGAACCATGCACACACCTAGCTCCGAGGCACCAAAGAAAAACAAAACCTGAAGTTTTTCCTCTTCCTTACACATTATTCAATACTCCCGAAAGCCAAGAGACCACCTTTCGCTCACTTCATCAGGATCTGAAGTATCCGCATGTGGTCAGCTCAGCACTGCAAAACATCAGAGCGAGCCAAGGGAATTTTACCCTGCTACATGTGCACGTACAGCACGCAGAAGTTAATTCTCCTGGTCTTCCTCAACCCTAAAAAGCTTAACAGCTAAATTATTTCCGCACATAACAGCTTTTTTTGAAGCCCAAAATAAATCATTTAGAACCCTGAGCCACAGGTCTGTTATCACCCGGAACCTGGCCTTCTACATGCTAACTACGTTCAACAAAACTCCTTTTCAAACAAAGACGAGATCTAAGAAAAGTCCAACTAAACACTTTCCTAGCCCCTTCCTCTTAAATTGTAATTGAAGAATTACTGCAGCCTGCTTTTAAAACAAGGGAACAATCCACGTTCATCTTCTCAATTACTCCTTACACCTTGGCTGTAGTTTTCTCCCTAGGAAGAAACCTGGTGAAGGAGACAACTACTTACGTTCTCACTAGAATATAGACTGCCTGCATAAACCTCTTAGATAATAATTTCTCAGAGTGTCCTTTCAAATACTTAAGGGTGCTTAGGAAATAACCACCTGAGCAGCAACCTTAGGAGGAGAAGCACATACAGTAAAGACACTACCGTGTCAGTGAAGGCCTAGCCCGCAGCATCAAGATAACTGCACGGTCCAATAATATCCATACATGCATTCTTGCAAGCA
>NW_009646746.1:206346-217729 GCF_000708025.1 Charadrius vociferus | reverse complement strand
CTGCAAGCATCCACCCCAAACAAAATGAGCGTAAAACCCCAGCTACTGCTTCTGCATGTTGCCAGTATCACATGTTTCAGCACCATTCTATCCCTCGTAAAACCACAAAATGCTTCTGACCTTGCGTAAGATATCTATTTTCTCTTCTTACAACATATTAATTAATGATTGTTCTGGCACCCCGGCCTTCTCGTGAAACTAGTTAAGCATGAAATGCCTCTGCACAGAACAGTATTTCATATTTTCTGTCTTATGCGTTAATTACTTCCCTGCTTTCCTTCATTTGGAGGGGGGCAAGAATTAACAGACACAGCCTGCAAGAAGGACCTAATACGCCAAGTAAAGGAAAAATAGCCTACTGTACTCCTCCGCTGCCCATTTCAAAGTCTTGAATCCACACTAATAATTTTACTCAACTTCTAAACTACAATTTAAGAACTAAATCGCGCTCATTGCTTTTCAAGGGCAGCCTGTAATTTATCAACCAGAGATGCTACAGCTAAGAAATACACCACTTGTTTATTTGTTTTTTTTAAAACCATGTGGAAACTATAAAATGATGCACTCTTGTCACACACAAAAAACCCCAACAAAAGTAAACTAATTAAGATGTAAACAACCTTGATCTAAAAGGAGCATACAACGCCGTGCGTTTCCTTCATTCATATCCCTGGCCTTTGACTAAACAAGTTCTGCGAGACGGAGATGCACAGAACCGACTCTGAAAACTACATCTTGTGAAGAACAGCTGAGAGGAATTGTCAGGAAGTAAAATGTACCTCTGCAGTTAACAAATGGTAAAGTGAAGTAAAATGCTGTCTGATCCTTCCTCCGAAAGAAGATCTTACACTGCAACTGTTAAAACAGATACTCTGTCAACAGATATTCTGGGGCCTTTTTGGCTTCTTATTTTTTCCAGAGCCAATGCAAAATTGTGAACGAAAATTAAACACTAAAATCCATAGCTTTTCAAATTCTTTCTAGTCAATTAACCCTACTTTTTGTTTTGATAAATACTACTCATTCACCCCCAACTGGCAACATCAAGTGTGACATTTTGTGATTCAGAAGCTACATGAAGCCATAATGAGTTTTCTGTACTTGACAAAGAAGAATACAGATAACCTAAATGACTTCATCCCACTTTGCTTAAACAATACACCTCAGAGGTCAAAGAGCTGAAAAAGTTTCCCTGCACAATATACTTGACTGTCATGACTTACGTTTTTTTGCCAGGGTCTTCTGAGAATTTCTCTGAGTAGCCTCACTAGCAACTGCTAGATCCCCAGCTCTGTTCCTTCCCTTGCTCCTTACCTCTACTTAGTTGCCTTCAAACCAACCTCATCCCAGCTGCTGGCAACCCCCCGAAATCTAGGGCTACGCTCTTGGCTGAGGCATCCACAATAGGTGCCGTCTCATCGAAGCATGGCAGAATGGTACCTCAGTACAGCATTCCATCATGAAGTGATCTCAACTCACAGCTCCAGGAGCCTTAACAGATCAAGGCTCCCGAATATCGCGTTACCTGAAGACTGCCAGGGAAGTATCGAGCACCTCGCTTCTCTCTGCATAACCGAAAGAGCAGCTCCCTCTGCCTCTCCTGAGGGGGGAAACAAACACCAAGCAAGCACAGGTACCGGCTCATTCTATTGCGCTTCACCTCTTGTTCTTCACAGCTCAGTACTAATCATCAGTCCATAATGCAGTGTAGAATTGCCAGCCCCATCCTGATGATGTAGTTATTTCCAATTGGCACTTGGGAGCAGTGAAGATGGGAGGCATTACTCATCGCCAGGAGTACAGATGTTTCTAATTGCTTTCCATTACCAAGAATAACAGCTGTTTACATCTATCAGCAAATAATTCACAAGAGCTCCAGACTATTAAGATAACACACCCCACCTGGTCACCATCACAAGTTGTCAAGGCCAAGGTAGTGGCTGCCAGAATCCCCTTCTGCATCTCTGTTCATCAAACGACAGCATGTGTCACCTTCAGATATCCTTATGCTACCCCCCAAGCCCTGGCTTCTTGGTGGCCTGACAGATCAAATGGACATATGGATTCTTCATGGCTTCGCAGTAAATGTTTTACTGTTATACTGCAGCCAAGGGCAAATGACAGAGGAGCAAGGGACTTGCAAATAACCCGGCGAAAGAAATATCTTCACTTTTAATAAATTAGTTAGCAAAAAAGTGGGCTTGCTTTGCTCTGCAGCTGTGCACAGAACAGTCTTTAAAAACACAAAGTAGCTGACGAAACGAGTACTTCTTCAGCTCTCTCGAGCGCTGCACAGGGATCAGGTAACGAGCCTGCAGAAAATGGTCAGCAAGGGAACTCCATTGTTCACTTAACTGAATCAAGTTATCTTTTCTAAGGGTACTGCCGGCCGATGTCAGTGCAAACCACCACTGACTCTCATTTTCGTCACGTCAGCCAGTCCAGATTGTTAGCTCCATGGCAGGCGGGACTGTCCTTTTTACGGCACGTCACCGCTTGGGGCCTGCGTTTCTGGCAAGGGCTCCCCATAACCTACGCAGCACAAATAGATAAGCAGCCACTTAAAATTAATAATTGGGGAAAAGGCAGCGTAACACCCTACAAATGAGTGATATCTAATCAGTTCATCAGTATTAACTATTTCCTGATAATTAGAGCTGTATTTTCGTTTGCCTTACAAACCTCTGTAGGGTCACACGTCTATAAACAAAAAACATAACTGCGTAAGTTAAAGCTTATTACTACCACAGATTCTGAGACAACTGGACCGACGTAACGAGAAGCAAAGGCAAGGGAGAACAGAAAGCAGAAATCAAATATTTTGGTCCTTGCGTAAACCTGTCCTCCAGCCATTCTCTGTGAAATTTTTTCCCAGGTATACATCCTTTGCAGAACATACTTGCTGCCTCTGGTAACACTATTAGTTTATCAGAATCTTCTCTTAACACTATTTCACCCGTTACACTAAACTGTCTCCACTAAGGATAGCTGACTTGATGATCGTTTTATACCCTACTGACTATACCGTTAAAATACTAGGGTACAACTTGACCCTACTTCATTTTGGTCCATGCTAAGCAGCTTGTATTGCTTTAATTAGATTAGCACAAACGTGGTACAAATCCTTCGAAGTGTTAGTGTGCGGTTCCTGTAAGTGCAATACACCAAAGAAGAGCGCGTTGACAAAGTACATAATTGAAACGCTGCTCCTATTTCCTATGTGTCATCTGTGCCCCTCCCAGACCTCTACTCCACCCCCTGCGCCACCCTTTATGCCTTAAAAACAAGTTCCAAAAGGCTCTTTACTGAAATTACAGGGGTTGTAGAGGTACATCCCCTTAATCTACTTTTGAAAACTTCATTTAGCCCATCGCTCACAGGAATACATCTCCTAGGTTAGTCCATTGCCTTTTAATTTGCCTTGAGAATGTCAAGACACCCGGTTAGCATCTCCTTTGCTACTTCCTTTAAACACAGCAATCCCAGAAAAGCAATTACTCAAATTCCTCCAGAATTTTTTGGTCTCCCAGAGTTGACTAGCTATTGTTGTTCTCATCATTTCTGCTATTTCAGGGCAGCGTCTCCTGCCCAGGGATCCCTGCCAACAAGAGCAGAATGCCATTACGAGAGGAGGCTGCTGTGAGCTGCCACCAGCACAGGGAATTTATCACTGCAAGCCACCATCGTAATGGACTCCTTCACCAAATGACTTTGGATGCACAGAGCTTTGGCATCAAGTCTGCCATCCACACACAATTATCAAACTGAGAACGCATGTAATAGGAGCAGGGGACAGGGACATCGCATCAGTGCAGGCAGCAATCTCTCAGAAGCTCTGCACACAGAAGCAGAGGAATTCACTCCAAAAGTCCAGACTGCCCGACAGGCGGACAGGGAGGGGGAAAAAAAAAAAAAAAAAACCAAAAAAACCCACAAACAACCCCCCGCAAAAAAAAAGAACTTCAGAGCTTTGCTAAATCCAGCAACCCAGGAGGGATGTTAATATTGAACACTTTTGGCTGGGAGAATGAGCTTGGCCAGGAAAATTGTGATGCAGAAGCTGCAGCATTCTTTGCTAACCTTTGATCCTCCAACTTTTCATCCTTCCCTACCTAATTCTGGATTTCGTATCAACACATGAACTCTATTAAGCACATGGGGACCTTCCCCAATACCCATTTCCCAATCAGGCAACTAATTAAGTAGCTGATTTTCCAAGGTGTTCAGCAGCTCAAAACTCTCACAATATTCCAAGAACAAGCTTTTCCCTACACGTGAGCTTCTGATCCTTCTAGGCCAGAACGGAAAAGAAAACCTTATACTCGTGACTACAGACAGACAGGTGGATATGCAAAATGGAACCGCAGAGCGCAACCAGAGAACTCAATGAATAGTGCCGACTCGTGTGCACGCCAGCCATGTGCTTTCAGAGTCTGGCAACTGGAAGCCTCAGTTGTTCTGAAATCATTACTGCTGTTCTCTTATGTCACTTCTCTCTCAAACACATCTCCCTCAGGCTGCCTCACTTAAAACTAGATCTTTTCATTGTCCTACATTGAATTCCACTGTCTTAAAAAAACAACTATCCAGGTACCAGAAAAATGGATGCAGCGCAATCAGAAAAAGGAATATATCGCTAAACCCACAATAAGGTCTTTGGCTGTCTTCCCCTTCCCATCCTCAAGTACCTATAGGTTCCCCACAGCAGTTCTTCAATCCCCGCAGAACACTTGAATTCTCAAAACATTTAACTGGGAGCAACAGGAGCCGCTCAAACTACCTTCAGCCCCGACTCACAGCATTCTGCTCCCTGTGTAGTTTCCTAGGGCCTTACCAACCTCTTAGCTTCTCATACATTTAACAACAGAGGAAATAATATCTGGATTTAGGATTCCTGGCTGCTTACATTTTTCCTGTTGCTGAGGCTCTAAGCAATCCCAGATCAGCCATCAAATCAGAGCTGCCAAGGTGCAAGTTACAGATTGAAGCCCAAGTCACCTTATCAGACATTTCCCATTTCTAGTCCCTCTTATTTTCCCTCCATGTTTTCACTTTCCTGCTTTGTTTTGTTTTTACTCCTCTTTATCCCACCTCTGCCAGGCACTGGCCCTTGCTACCAATTGTCACCTCTCTTAATTCCGTGCCTTTACAGAAACGTACAGCCAGGGTAGAGAAGGCACCGAATACCCAGATACACACAGCAGCAAGGCTACTCCTGTGCTCCAATGCACGGCCCCCAACACGCTAGCAAGCTGCATTTCCCAGCGCCTGTACCTCACAACAGTGGTGTGTAACATTCAGAGTTCCCCGCCAGGTTCCCCTCATTCCACAGGCTGCAGTGTCCCAGGAAGGGAGATGCATACATAAGCACACAACCAACAAGTCTGTCCATGCAAATTTTTTTGACAGCTAATCAATTATTAAGATATACCTAGGGCCACAAGGGATATGGAATACAATGCATTGTCACCTCCTTAATCCCTTCACTCCCCTGGGAACTGCCACCGGCTGGTGACCAGATTAGTTTTTTCACTTGTTATTATCCACGCAGTGTGTCCCACATGCCTCACCCTCAAACCTTCTCTCTCTCTTTTCATGCCATTCTGTGTCAAATAGATTCCTATTAGGCATTGGTTCTTTTTGTTTCTCCATCTTGCACTGTTTCCAGCTTACCTCGCCACCCAATTCCAACCCACAAAAGAACTCTCTACCTACAGATTTCTTGCTGGAAGGAACTAGCACAGTTCTCAGTGCCTTCATTCTCTGTCTCCACTCCTCAGTGGAGGCTCCTGAGTTTTATGCCATCTACAAGTGTGCTGTACGCATCAGCTACTAGAATCATAGAATGGTAAAACACTTCCCAATTTACTTAAAAAAAATAAAATTACAATCAACGAGTTGCTCATTTCTCCCGGTCGCAGCTTCTTAAAAGCTTCAGAAAACCAGAATATTTAAAAACTCAAGAAACAAATGCTCTTTTAGGCCTTTTTTTTTTTTTTCTTCCTCTCTCTTTACTATCATGATTTGAAAGCTGGCCTCAGGATTACTACAGCACCAGGCTCCTACTTTTGCGTGCTTCAGGCTGCCACCTGCTGTGAGTGTTGGGAAAGCAGAAAGCTGGGAGTACAGAGATTTAAGAAAACACATCAAACATAACAACAACCAGAAGTTTCAGCCAAGACTAACGCTCCTGTGGGGTCCTTCGCCTTCTGTGTTGAAAACCACAGTGTCCTGGTAAAAGGAGCTGCAGAAGACAGTCAAAGCCTCCATCTAGCTGTAATAAGTGTTTAATTTACCCTTATGCTTTTTGACTCAAGCATACAATGCCACAGTTGATGTGGAAGATGGATAGATAAACCTAAAATGTTGAGTCCTGAAAGATGCCGGCACAATCTGAAACAATTAATCTTCCTGGAGTGAATGTGCTCTAATAGAGAGCCCAGGCACACGCCATTCATCAAACCGCATCTATCCATCACGCTGCGCCAGATACAGAGCTTGGCAAGGCTGCCACGACCGCTGGATGACAGTACACCTCCGAATCCGCGTAAGGTAGTTTCTCTAGGTAATTATTTATGTTTGTCCTGAAAGAGAGGAGCAGAGACATCTTACAAACACTACTTACTTCTTATGAAGACATCAAATGAAAAAAAATTCTTCTTTGACACAACTTGCAGTAAGTTTTTAAATCAACTCCTCTTTTTGAGGATGGGGTGCCGCAAAGAGATGCCACCAAGACAAATGACTGTACTTTCAAATGGTGTATAAACAGCAATTATTATGCCACCCTGATCACTGTTGCCACATCTACTGGAAAAGAAAATCCTGTCACTCTTTTATTTGTTCTCATAGCACTCAACATAGCCACCAGAAGGTAAGAGATCCTGCTGTAAGACACATGTGCCAATACACATATATAGGAGAGGAAGGGGCAGAGGGAAGAAATCAGGCAGTGTTTGTGTCTATCATAACAGTCCGCTCTAAGGAGAAAGGCAACGCTGTCCTCCGGGAGAGGTTTTCCCAGAACAAAGTGGATCACACATCCAAGAGATCAACATAGCTCATTGCAAGGGTAACAGCAACGATTTATCTTAACACATCTGATTTGGCTTTTGCTTCTTACAGAGCCCTAAGCACTGCAGCTTCCGCTGTACGTTCCAACAGGAGCTGGTGGGAGCTCCATATACAGAGGTAAACACAGGAAGACCATTTTAAATCTTAAGAAAGTTACGTCAAAGTAACATGTCTATTGTATAAAGAAACCACTTACTCCTGTTTTACACTCCATTTTAGCTAACAGAAATAAAAGCATCACAAACCCTAAGAGTATTGGGGACAGCTGAAACACTGAAGTGACAGAAAAGATTATTTATTAGGAAAGACTAATTGTTTATTCATGCTTTAATCAGAAAGAAGGAAATCAAGTGACTCAGTATGGAATTTCAGAAAGAAGAGCAAGTTATTCTTAGCTGTTTCACATATATTGGAACAACCCAAGGTAAGAAAGTTAACTGCAATTCAGATAGAAAGTCATTTTACTACATGAAACAAGCCTCGCTCATCAAGGTTACAGTAGCCAGCTCTGCAACAACTCCCACTTAAGCAGGCTATTCTAAACTGAAACAGTCCTTATCTCCCTCTCATTAATTACCTGGCACTGACCCTTGCCAGAACCAACAAGGCTATAGAATACTGCCTTGAATAAAAAGAAAAAAATTAAAAGCGCAGACTGCATTAGGTCCATTTTCAGTTTTAAATGGAGTTGGGGTCTGTTCCTCCTTGTTAAGAATTATCAACTCATGCCTTTTAATTACACTGTTTCTCCAGTTCAAGACGTCATGTGTCTCATCTCATGCCGAGAGGAACCCAGTATCCCCACACTCCGAGCCATGGAAAACCGGGGCTGCTACAGAAATATCCATCTAAACTCCTCTGAACTCTGGCTGTGCAGAGCTACCATGCTGCCGCACTAAGAGCCTGACAGCCTTCCCACGTGCTTTTCCACCTAAACCTAACAGACAGTCTGCAAATTTTTTACAGGGAACCCAAAAGGGGTCATGTCACTTCCCAGTGTCCCAAGCAGGGACTGCAACAAATCTAGCCACGTCCCAGTGACAACCATTCTTTGTTCACGGCTATATGAAAATGCAGCTTAGCTAATGGGAGCACAATATGCAAGATGCCAGAGCATCTCTGTGATTTACTGTATGTCTAATGAGCAAATCCAATGAAGAGGTTTGTTGTCTACCATAAAAGCAGATGGATGTAAGCAGTGATTAGAAGCAATTAACTCCATGCAGCACTAAATAACTTTCCATCATTAATGCACTTTTTTTTCCACCCCATTAGAGGTACACAGGCAAATATATGATATAAGGCACATTCCATCTGAATTTCGTATATTCATATGCTTGGGTTAGGTGGAGGATAACAGGGAGGCAAGAAAAAAACAAGAGGATGAAACAAGTTCATAGTTAAATATAGACATGTAACCGAGTAACTTGGCACTGCAAAGCCATCTCTGCCACATACAGTAGTCTTCAGGTGACACAAACATTTTTCTTTTTCTCATCCTTATGTCACAACCATCACGTAAACACCACGCAAAAAAAAACCCAACAAACCCACAACCCACAGCTTACAGACCACCTTCGACACACCCTTTTAGTCGTCAGCAAAACAGCCGTAAGGCCCTAACAACACTGATGGAATACTTGAATGCTTTCAGTGAAAATTACGTAAGGACACAGCCCAGGGAATTTAGGTTCTGTGCGCTAAAAGAAAATTACCAAGTCAATAGAACATGGTGCTAACTACTGCTGCACAGCTTTCAAGCGCTTATTTCGGTATCGGCAACCTACATGCATCCCTAGCGTCTTTTTCTGCACACAGACAAGCAGTAGAATCCCTTTCTGTAAGGCCCTGCAGATTCCACAGGCTTGCAGGTGTTCAAAAAGCAACTGGCAACATATAAGAAAAAATGTCAATGTAACTACGGCTATTAACAAGAAACGTCACCACTGACTCAAAAACTCCTCATGTATCAGACGGCCAAAACTCGGAATAACATACCTGAAAGACCAGAATCTTTTTCATTTTTATCACATAAAGAAAGACAGGAAGCCTCACCAAAGGCATCTCTGGTATGCCCCAGCGCCATCAATCACTCCCTTCTGGCTTATTTAAGAGATTCAGAAGAGAAAAGCAGCGAGTTGGTGAATGCTTAAGACAAGAAGTCCAAGGTATAAACTCTGCCTGTAAGCACATAAGCACTGAGAGCCATCATCACTAGGAGCGTGGACTATGCATCACCCTCGGACCGCAGCAGAAGTAAGGGTTACGCAAAGGAACGTCATCATCCCGTTACTCATAAATGTCTTGCTAGAATGATAAGCACCTCAGAGAAGTGTGCCCAAAGAGTAGCAAATAAATTAGCTTCCCTATTTTTTGTCTTTACCACAGTTCTCTGGTCCAGTGCAGGAATTACAGACCTGGATCAGAGCTACATTCCGGCTGGAACAGAAACCAATCTGTGACAGCAGTCCATACCAGATAGTTCAGAAGTCAGCATGAGAAATTCTGCAGTGAGCAGTAACCAACTAAACAGTTTTTGGAAGCTGTTCTTCTCCCACTCCAAGCTGCTGTAGCAGTCGGTTTATATTGAAAGCACTGATATGTGGGATTTGGGGTGTCTGTAAGCAGAGTCACTTTCCAAAGCATTGTGCATGACAGGCATTTATCTTTTTCTGTCCAATTAACCAACAGTAACATTTAGCCTAAAGAATTATCTTCACCTATACCAACTGAAATAAAAATGATATGTTTCTACAAGTATTGCATGATCATTTAGCTGTACCTTCACTGAAGTTTATACTAAAGAAGTGTTTTGTACACATTTAAGGCTAGTTAGTCATTATTTCCAGTGGAGATGGCAAGGGTTAACATTATCACTTGTCCCATTCCTCTCGTTTACTTTGCAACAAGCGAAGCTTTCAAACTGCAGGTATTCAGTAAGCACTCAGAACAAAATATCTATTGGTTTTTTCTCATAGGTGCAACAAGTTTCACATGCCTGTTCAAAAAAGTCAAGCGGTAGAGCAAACTCCTCACTGCTGCTGCTAGCGGTGCCTTGTAAATACCTCGCCTCCGCGACCCCGACGTTCAATGAGCAGGCATCTGCTTTATTGAGGACCCAAGTTATGCTTCAACAGCATTATGTAAAATGAACCACCGCAACATACCATGGAGTTTCGCTTGGATGGAACTAAAACCTCTTCAAAAAAGCAGCTGTCCACACAACACAGAAATTGTACCCTCAAATGACTGTGACCCAACCACCTAGGCTACCAGCAAAAAGAAATCCTGTACTGAATCGGAGCACCACTCCCAGCAGTAACCGCACAACCAGTCCACTGCATGCTTAGAGGGCCTGCAAATAAGGGACATGTTGGGCAGACTGTCAAAAGTAGTAGTAGCTGGTAAAGTGAAAACACATGTCCTTTTTAGATAAGGTACTACCGATTTAAATTTCCACCACGTCCAGGAACGGAGGTGCCAGCACCACTCCAGGTCCCTCTTTGAATGCCTGACCACCCTCGCAGAGAATTAATTTTTCCCTTTTATCTCGTTGGAGTTCCCCGTGTTCCACCTCATCCCTCTTGCCCATCACCCTTCACCTCCCAGGAGAGTCCGGCTCTGCCTTCTCTGCACTGTCCCGTTAGGCTGCTGTAGACAGCAGCAAGACCTCCCCTACTCAACGGCTCGATAAGGTCTTAGGTTACCTTAAGAGGTTCCCTTTTAAGACTGAACAGTTTCAGTTGCGTCAGCCTCTCATCCCACCACACACTTGGAAACGCTTGTATAATATTGTATTAGTACAGCAAATAAAAGCTTCTGCTAGAGGAATGCAGCCGATTGCCTTTCTGCTCCAGTTGCTTAGGCTCGTAAAGATGACTTATAGAGCTAGCAAGAAGACTACCTGAAGAGCTTAGTCTTTTTGAAGTGCCGCTCGCTACATGGATTTCTGCAAAGTCCCAGGATTCCCTGCCTTTTCTCTCCTTCCCCTCAGAAAATAAAGCCACAGAGAAAAGGCAAGGGGGGGAGGGAGCAAAAAGCTGGCGTGTGGTGGTTTGAAATGAGCAAGATGTTAACTAATTTTACTTTTAATCTTCCCTTTTGCTGCAAAGTGAGCCATTCAGGCATCACATCTTCTGCATTTTCCTTGCCTCTTTCAGAGAAGCATATTGGGGCAGAACTTGCCAGCTGTCTGCCTCCTTCGCCTTCTGCTACCATTATCCTGAGGTACCACCCCACCTTCTGGCCCTCCAGCTTGTGGGGGGGTGGGGAAGGGAAAAGGAGGGAGGGAGGCAGCGAGTGAGCATGG
>NW_009646746.1:196347-206313 GCF_000708025.1 Charadrius vociferus | reverse complement strand
AGAATGAACCTCGATAAATATTCTGATAGGACACAGCATACCTGGAGAGCTGCAGTTTTCCCAAACAGACTTTACAGCTGCCTTCATCTACAGGCACACAGCCACACGTACATGCAAGAGCTCTGTACTGCAGCTTTTACTGTACCTTGCCTTGCAACTTAGTAAAACCTTCACCATTAAGGCCTCCGTTCAGAAAAGGAGAGCAGCCACCCCTTCCCCCCAGGCCTTGGTAGTATTTTGTAATGCTAACGCTCAGCCAAATCCGTTGAGTCAGGCCTGGAATGACTGCAGTTTCACAGCTTGCGGGCTCCAAGTACATACAGCAGCCTGGAAATCAAAGCCCTAACACCTCATACTGCCTGTGAGTAGGTGTAGCTGTTTGCAAAATACACAGCATATAGAACCGATGTGTGGCAACAGCTCTAACATTTACAGATGGATTCAAGTGATGTGGAGCATGAGTGCATCATATAAATGTATAATTTTTCCTATACTTATCTACCATACACACAAGTGTGAAAAAGAGCAAACGAAAGAGCATTTCCATTTATCCACTTGCTCAAATATTGCCCTCTGGTTTGTAACAGCAGTTTTAACCTGTCTGTTTGTAGTGCTTTTTTTTTTTTTTTTTTTTTAAATGAATTCACTGCAAACCTAGTGTTTCACCTCTAACTACTTTAACCCCTCAGGACCTACAAAGAAACTGCATTTGTACCAACAGCACGACATGCAGTGTCCCACTACTATAAACAAACAGGTTTTTTTGTTCAGCAGCAGTAGACCACCACCAAATCAGAGTATCTGAAAGATGAAGCTATTTACCGACACAGAAACCTGGGGTGCTTCATGAACAAGTCAGAACTTTAGCCACACGATTTGTGTGGCTTCCCCTAAATTCATTTGCTTATCTGCTTCCTCTTGTAATATATTAGTACTCATTCGTAACAGACACAATAAATGGAGGTTTCTTCATTAATTTCATTTACGTAGTCAAAAAAGATATGCACGCTTTTGTCTCTTGATGCTGCTAATCGTCATACAACCCTTTCTGCCTACATGCTCCTTGCCTAACACAAAATGCCTTATTCCACCCACCCCAGCTGCCCGACAGCACTGTTTTCCTCAGCTGGGCACATTGTAAGGCCATGGACAGTCCCACCCAACTGAACTCAGGTGTTTAAGGACACCACATGACCCAAATGCTCCACACGTTCCAGAATTGAGCTGTAGTTAGATCTGCTGTAACTGATCTACTCTAAATCTAGCCTAAAACTTAGGGAAAAAAAAATCATTCACAAGATGACACAGTTGATGAAAATAAACAGTATGGTGTAAATAAGTAATAAAGTAAAAATCTCACCGAAATTATAAAGGTGCTCACACACTGCTATGATTCTATTCCTTCTGGAAGAAACCGAAGTTTGGATTCAGATCCTGAAGACTTCCTTGATAAACAAGCAACCTCTCCATTGTACCACAAAGCACCTAGCAAATGCAAAGCATTATTTCTACTAACAAAAGCAAGCTTTCCGGCCAAAATTAGCAGCAATCTCTGGTACTTCCTTCAGGACAAAAAAAAATCCTCCAAATAGAGTGATACATTTCAGAAATCACAGCTGGAAGGAAGCTCAAGAGGCCTTTGAGCCCACACTCCTCCTTCAAAGCAGAATTTTCTGCACTTCAACTCCTTCTGACATGAGATAGTTCCAAACATCTTGAAAAAGCTGCTCCATTTTCAATATTTTGCACTAGTTTCTACTGTTAATTTTAGCAAATCTGGGTAGGTGTCGACAACAGCAATGGAAAAGGTCTGGTTTTCCACCTGCCCTATCCACAGGGAGGAGTCTGCATGACAAGAAACTGAGAAACAAACCAACTCGCCAGGATCTCAACTTTCCAAGTTCCAGACTGCAGCTGCTAGGCAAGCTGGTGGCGTAATACTGAACGCATCGCAGCAGCCATGAAAAGGCCTTTCAAGGAGTCCACTACACCTTCTGAAGCGAAACTAATACCCTAATTTTCAAAAAAAGGCATTTGCTAGTTACAGGTAGCTATAGCTGTCCTAAGTTATCAGCTATGCTCAGCTGTTACCAGTGGAGTCATGACAGTGCTGAACACTAGAAATCTTGCCAAACATTTGCTACCTGGAAAGGAAAGAACCAAAACAGAACACTGGCACCAAAAAACCAAAGTCGTCATAGAAGCTAAGAGGTAAGAAGGACAAATAACAGACATATAAAAACAACACAGTGCCAACTGTGTAGCTCAGCGCTAACATCCCTGCACCACACTGAAAACCAGGCAAGAGGCAAATGGGACACAGATGGTTCAGAGCCAATACCATACCGAAAGCATTACTTACAGGTAAAGTCGCTATCTTACACAGGTACCAAATACGTACAAAGGTAAGTTGTTTGCACAGCCAACGCGTTTTCCTACATGCTCTCCTAGGATGAGTGAGAAGGGGTAAGCAACAAAACACTGACATCCTCACAATTAATGCTAATGCAGGTCACTGCTGGAAACTAGTCCAAGTATTCCTTTTTTTTTTTTTTTTTTTTTTTAAACTGTGTGAGCTGCTGTTTTGCAGGCAGATGAAAAACTGAGGTTCTTCAACAAATAAAGACTACTGCTATTGCTTCCATTAACCCATTATATCAAAACACAGTGAGAAGTCTTCTGAAGAGCAGTAAGAACCTCACAACGTGATTTTTTTCCCCTACATTTGCAGGTACGTTTTTAAGTAGCTGTCTTCCAAACTCTAAGGAGGACAATCCTACTTTTGCACATTTTGAATTAAAATCCTCTGGATGCTCCACAGCCTACCAAGTGAAAAGACCAAAACAGTCTGTTTCTCCATTCCACTTATTTTCAGCTCGTCAGCACCTCCTACTAAACCAATTTAAGACCTCTGGTACCCCAGAGCAGCCTGTGTGATCTGCCAACAATTTTCATCTTGAGTAAACAACTCTGGTTTGCAGGTCCTGTGTACTCCCTATACAGCAATAGGAACTGCAAAAAGTTACTTCCGTAACTCAGACTTCAAAACTATTACAGACATACACTGCCTGCCAACTTAAACCTATGTTTCAAATTTAAGGACGATGTCTAATTGGTGCCTACGTGTAACTGGGAAAATAACATTCTAGGGGTAAACCTTATGCAGTATATCACAACAGGAACAGGGCACTGAAATCCTTCTCATCATGTTGGGAGTAAAGGTATTTTCCAACAAAATATTTTGCTACCAGTCAGGCGTGTCCATCAGGTAACGTAGCCAAACTCTCCTGCACAAGCAACTGCAGTGCCATTACACCCTTGAAGACAGGCCTGAAAAACAACCATCATTTAACAGCCAGCACTAAACCAGATCAACATACGACACACAATACGCCCAGACAGATTCTTCCAAACGTTTCTCAAAAGTGGCACCTGCTACAGCTAAAACTGCAAATTCTGAGTTTTGTGGGCAAAATATAATCTGATTTTCTCTGGGTAATTACCAGTCTGCTCCCAAAATAATCACCAGTGGGGCCTGCGATCTCCTACAGGGTACACTTCTCCTCCTTTGATGATACACAGCAAGCTGTACACATTCCTACAGCAATGGCTCCAGGTAACGGCAGTGTA
The DNA here is from genome assembly GCF_000708025.1 of Charadrius vociferus. Lineage (NCBI taxonomy): Eukaryota > Metazoa > Chordata > Aves > Charadriiformes > Charadriidae > Charadrius > Charadrius vociferus. The sequence continues at coordinate 202,683 of NW_009646746.1, read as the reverse complement.
ACGGCACGGCTGCTAGGAACAGCCCAAGGTAGGAAGGCTGACATAGCACTTGCCCCTGTGACTCACACACGTTGTGAGAAAGAAGGTGCAACCATTGGGTCCTAGAGAAGGACAAACTCATTATAATAATGCAATTAGACATGACCCACATTAACTTTTGTTTTCTTTCAGCTAGCAATTGCAATCAGCTTTTTCCCCGGCTTTTGTACTTAAAGGAACGAAGATGCTAGCTACACACGGCCCGATGCTCACAACACCAGTGCGACAAGACAGTTCTCAGGGATGGGGCGTGCAGGAAAATACCTCTACTCAGATAATACAAATACAGCACAGCATCTTAACGTCCGAGACCTAAACCGCAGCGTCAGGTAAAGGCACTTGAGTCAGAGCTGCAGATGTGAGGAAGCCAGGCTTCACTGCCTGCGAAGGCCACAGCTGGTCAGTTTGCAGTAAAAGCATTTATAACCGACATAAAAGCTGAAGCACGAGGATGAAGTGCTGCAGGAAAAGCGGTCCCTTGCAGATTCCACATTTCGAACTGGATTAGAAAAACGCCTCTAGATTCATTTACAGCAATGAGCGGAAGACTTAAACCCAGAGACAACCTGACAATAAAGATTTCAGAACAAAGGTTTAAATGGTTCCACTGAAAGAACACACAGGGATACCAATTGCCCTTCCACCTAAGTGGCAGACAGAGCCTTTACCCTTTGTGTTGCTCTAATTTAGAAACTGACTCTTGAAGAACCTCTGTAATTGCAAACAAGTTGTGCAGGATAAATAAGCAACTCGGAACTTTGACTTTGCTTTGTTTTAAGCTAAATTACAGACTTATTTCTTGCCAATTGAGCATCTTTAACTTTCTCGTGGTTTTAGATATTTTTTGAGCTATTTAGCCATCTGGCCAAACACACATCAGCCTCAAGCCAAAGCAGTAACAGCACTACACGCAACTGAATATGAACATTTCATTTTTGTTACATGCCTTCCAAGACACCTTCTCTGCTTGTTTTAATGGATGATATGCCACTGAAATCCATGAGGTGGCATCCATTTATACCAAGAGATAGTTTGTATAATTATTCAGTATTGTTTTCAGAAGCTGCAGAACACGGTCTTGTTGTTTTCTAAGTACTTCTGGTAGAAATGTGGCACAAGTGGCCGACCTTCCTTGCGAATTTTTCTTTGCTTCAGCATTCCTAAGCAGCCTAAGCATTTGACTGCAAACACAGAGGTTACTGTAGCTCAGCTGATCCATCAATATTCTCAGTAACATGCCAGCTTCTGGCAAACACCAGGTAACTCAGCTCAGGCGTCTGACACATGCAGAGACAGACCATCTCTCCCCACACCTGGCTAAGCAGCTCGCCCTTCCCTCGCCCATCTCTGCTCCACCTGCAGACACAGCTCCACTCTTCACAGAAGAGCTGCTGAACTACCTAACTGGCCAGCCAAGACGAACACACTTGCTTATCTACCGAGCCTGCAACTACACTGCCCTTCTGGCACAGAACTAGTAACCACTGCAGCCGTCCTGCACTCGCAGCAGCAGTAGTAATGTTAGTAGAAAAACCACTGGCAACCTGTATTTTCTGTGTTACATCAGTGAAAATTAACAGAAAAAAAAGTTATCCCTCTTTCTTGAGCCTTTTCTCTACTCTTCTCTGCAGCTTCTGCCCTTCGTAATGTTTTGTTTTTCGAATATCTTTCTACAGGCCTCTGAGAATTCTCTGAACGCTTCACTTAAAAGGCCCTTTTATTCTTAACTGCTATTAAGTAAAGCAACCCAGGAGACATTTCACGCACCAGAGCCGAGTTCTGCAAATAAGAACTGAAGGTTTAGAACTGGCCTAGCTGTGAGGAGATCACTCTGAAAGCTCTAGCACTGCTGATGCTAAGGGGGACTGACAACTGTTAGTGTTCCTTTCCAGTTAGTCTGATGACTTACTCTTACAGCACACAACAAGAAATCTTTTCTATGCTGTTAAAATTATGCTGCACCGATGAGAAAAATTAAGAATCCTTTATTCCCATTTCAGTGAAAAACTTGTATTTTAAATGCCTGCAAAGGACTCTGGAGTTTTACATCTGGACTATTATTTCAAAACCTGCCTTACATTTTCCAAAGCAAAAAACTCTGTTTATGCCTCAACAGAACTTCCACTGCTCCCTTTTCTCAGCATGTCGTACTGTCCCCACATAAATTCAGTCCTGGTCGTCTTCTAACTCCAATTTTGTGTTTGAATTAACAGAGCTGTCCATTCGCAAGTGCGCTAACACTCACTAGAGCTGTTTGTGGAAATCAGCCAGTCTCATCGACCTTAGACACCCAATTTGAACATGAAAACACATGGATTGAAGACAATACCCGCAAATATGTCTAAAGGGACAGCAGCTTTCTTTCATGCTTATGAATAGATTTTCAGAAGTGACTACCTATTTCATGTGCTTCAGTTTCTCCATTTCCCCCCTCTCTAGATAAATACTTCAGCAGCTTGATTTCAAGGCACTCTAGGTAACTTAAGATCAGTTATTCTCATGATGGAATTGCAGCTCTTCGCATTTCTGGAAAAATCTTCACTATCAAATACGAAGAGACTCAACACTTTGTGAATTAACAATGCTCTAGAGAAAAATAAGTATTCGTCAAGATTTAAAGCAGGTTTAACCTACCTGCTTCACAGGCCAGAAAACCTCTAGCGCAAGTTGTCTTACTAACTTCAGTGCTTCATATTGCATGGGGATAAGCTGATTTTTAAAAAGGCCACCTTCATATTCAGGACAAAAGAAAACAGCACAGGGAAGCGGCCTGTGACGCACTACAATCCATGCCTGTGCCATTGTTGGTAAAAACTCTCTCCATTTTACACCTGAAGCATTGCCTGGCTCAACACTAAAAAGTACAAACCAGACTTTTCTAAATGCTGCCATCTCTTAATTCCTTATTTGTCTTGAACAAAATGATGTGTTGCAAGGATCCCCTTCAATGTCTGTGCACTGAGTTATTAAATAAATGACTGTGTGCAATGGCAGTGGCCCATGACACGCAGCTATTTCATACTCACAATGCAAATTCAGCTGGATGGATGAAGCTGTCATATTGCATCCTCGGTAGGATATTTGTTAGCCTCATTTTGCTGCTGTCACGGGCTATATGTGTTACCCTGGCCTACCCTCATGCCACACAAGAATTCAGAAGTCACTGCCGCAAAAACTAAGTGTGGAAAGCAGCACAGAAAACTCTGTTTCTCAACGTGGCTTTCAAAAGAAAACAGAGGTATTATTACAACATAGAATAGATGCAGGTTTAGAAACACACAAACATGTTCGAGAAGCACAAGTAACTCACACTAGATTTTGAAGCTGAATTTCAAAATGCTTTTGCGATTCTACGCTGGACTTCTGTACATCATATGCTCTGGTGCATCTCCTATATTATATCTACGGATAGTAGATATAATTAGCATTTGAAGGATACAGGGAAATAATTACCCTCTAACTGACATCAGTGGAAGTGAAGCCAAAGAGCGGCTAATGTGACTGACCACCTCCTATGTACCACCACCAATGGGGCGCCCGCTGTGACACCAAGAAGCTCAGACAGCCATCTGCTCTCCATGTTCAGTCAGAAGCTGGTCTCTCCATCAGTACTATTAATCACAGCAGTGATTTTTGAGGCAGGTACCTGCACGATCAGAACAGTTGCGACACAACCACAGCCACGTAAGGAATGCTACTCAAGGTTGGCAGCTTTTCAACAGGATAACGACATGGACAGGACTTAAATGTCTCTTAGAGAAGCCAGGATTAGTCATGGTATTTCCTCCTCGTAATTCAGTCCTCTGAAGACAACTGCTTTTACGCATCCAACTTCCCGCAATCTTACCCAGTAAGACGCGCCCTAATGATCTACACGCAGACACACACAACCACACCACCACGTACACACATACACGCACGCATATACAGATTATAAAAGCCAAAATAACTTTGGCACAACACAAAGAGGTGGTTGTCAACAAAAACAGATGGTCAAAGAATTGGGCAAACACTCAGAGTTCCAGAAATGAAGCTTTTGCTTTCATTCTAAATGCCACACTTTCTTAACCAGCTCCAGACAAGAGGATGCATGAAGCCAGTCAAAAGCTAGCTTCCTGCCAGGCTTCTCTGTTTTCATGACAAAATTAAGAGTCCACAGATGGAATAACTCAAAGCTAATTTTTACACAGGTTGGTTTCCCCTCTCTCCCTCCTCCCCATGATTCCAAACAACAAAAATAACATATTGTAGGAAATTAAAGCAACAACTACAAGGGATGGGGGAGGAGTAACGTTGCAGTATGAGGTCATTTTGTTGCTCTGACTTTAATATGAAGAGAGCTCTACTTAATTCAAGAAATACTTTCGTTCTCACTGTGACCCAGGAAGCCTGTCTTAGCCAGAAGCCTGACAATATTCGGCTCCACCATTCCAAGTTCTTGTCCTTATTTCCTCCCGTAGACTGAAGGCAGCTATCTTATTCTTGCTCTGGGCTGTGATCCAACTCCCACCAACTTCAAATAGTCCAAGCTTTCTCCCACTCATCTTAATATTCCTGTTCTTTCCCCCCTCCCACACTCCCACACGTTGGTTGACTCTAACGGACCCCAGTGGAAAGCAGACAAGGTAAAATCCTGTTGACCAGAAGATGTCTAGCTTGCAGCACAGTAAGTCATAAGTACTTGACTTACAAGTGCTGGACGCCTCTCTGAAACTATGGATACAGGAAGCTTAGTTCAAAGAAGGAAAACAAATACAGTATTAAGAAGCAACAATAGTTAGTAAAGAAGATAGTTCATCTTTACATCTTAAAAAATGCAGATAAGAAAGATTCGAGCAGTATATTGAATTCTTTTGCATTTGCCTTCAAAGGAGCACTCCCATGTACTCATCAAAGAACAGAGGTGTTCCAATATGCGGACCGGATTAAGAGCTAATATCGCAAAGAGCTGTCGCTTGCCAACCATCACTGCCCTGTAATCTGTTAAAAATAAAAATAAAAAAAGAACTGGGTTAGAATGGACTTAACCTTTTGTAGAACAAGGTAAACTCATGCTTTTGTTGGGACATAGAAAAAAATGCTTAAAAACACCCAAAGCTTTGAGCAGAAACAGAATATCATTGGCCAGCTGAATATTTTAAGTTTCCCTGAGGGTGAATTTGGTTTATGGAAGGTCTGCCCAAATGTCTATTTTCACACAGTACACGAATAATATAGTCCAATACTAATCCTGAAATAAACCTACTTAAAGGACTGGCAGCTGCCACTAATTTTGGCAAAAGTAATAAGTTACTTGGAACAGATTAACACCAACATTTAAGGCAACTGAAGATTATCAGGCCATCAGGAGACTGCGCCACTTTCCCTCCAGCCTTTTGTCAATACAGAGTATATAGTGGGGGATGCAGCAATGGATTTCCACTTGCCTTTTATAAGCAACTACTGCCACGGTGCAGTTTAAAACAACCACCTAGTTACAGAAGGCTCTGTGTGCTTAACAAGCCTAAGCAGAAGCACTAAGACAGCAAGAATTTTTGCCTGAGGCAGGGCAGGGAGGAACTTCACGAAGATCCTGCTGGCTCTTAACATTGGATTAATCCCCTTTTTTGTTGGTCTTATTTTCAGAAGTTAAATTCCAACTAACATATCCAAATCTCAATGAAATTTTTTTTTTGTTTTTTGGTATCACACATTTTTGCTGCATATAGCTGCTAATGGAGCCTTACATAATATTACACTATTGCAATAAAAACTTTTACTTTTTTAAACCGATATGGAAAGTAGGAAACTATTTTGAGCGTCACGTGCTGGCTACATATCCCTAACACGATGAAGTTAACCATGTTTTTACATTGCTACATCTTACATTCCTACATTGGGAGGACAAGCCCTGATGTTCCTATGAGTACTAGGACCTACATAACTCCGTGAACATCACATTTAAAAAGCAGTATTGCCAGCGTAACTTACACAGGCCTTTACAGTGGCGAACTCCGACCCTTCTGTTCTGCAGTCCCTATAAAAGCCACCACATGGAAGAATGAAATGAGCACGAGTAATTCCTTGCAAAATTACAGCTTAAGCACACAAACTGCAGAATAAGTCCCGATACGCTGATTTTGCCTGACATGAAACGCAATTGTCAAGCAATACAACTACTGCTCTGCGAGACCCAGAAAAACTTAACTCAGATGCCTAGATTTCCTCAACCTTGGATCACTACTTCAAAAAGTCTTGATCACCCTTCCTCCCAAAGGACTCAAATGATCTAGTCTCTTCTCCAGATTCCCCCCCCCC
>NW_009646746.1:178743-196220 GCF_000708025.1 Charadrius vociferus | reverse complement strand
CCCCCCCCCGAATATGCGAACCTTCTGAAAGTGCAGTTCCTAGGGCAGAACAGTTCTGGTTTTCTAGCACGTTTCAGAAAGTTTTCATACCCCACTTACCCAGTGCGCATCTATAGGGCAAAGCTAGTTTCACCAAACGTGCATTAACTATACAACCGCATCTAGGTTTTCTCTGCATAAAGCACCCATTATCTAAGCGAGCTAAGTGCTCATTAGCAACACTGAACAGTACAAATGGCCGAGGCTAGCTGACTGAAAGACTGACCTTTCTGAATAGCATGCCTCCAAAATAAACTGCACTATCTACAGCATTTGATGTTCTGCTTAATTGGAAACTTTTTCCTACATTTTGTCAAATGCAGTAAATGTCACTGCAAATTTTAAGCGACAAGAACTTGGAGACATTTCATTTCCCAGTGGCATGCCAACTAAACCACAGTTTGCACTACCCTTGTTAGAGCTGATCTCAAAGGTCCAACACGTAACGAGAATTCGAGGAATGTTCATTTACACATGAGCTCCTGCCCTTTGACCTCAGCAGTAGTTTAATTTAAGATGATGCATAATGGGGCGATTGCAAAATTAGCTGCGTAGAGGTATGAAGACAAACGCAGTGAGCTGCATACTCATGACCCACAGCAGACTCTGCTCCAGCATGGTTGCTTTACCTCACCAAAGAGCACACATGTAATCTAAGGACGGGCCAGGTCAAAACCTTCAAGCTGATGTGAAGTTGCATCTCCCTGCGAGATGTACGAAAACAGGCGTGCACTCAGCTTGGGCATATTCAAATACACCTCATAGTTTTGACCCTCACCTTTTCTTCCCTCTCTAAGTAACTTTCACAAATAGAAGGGCTGAATGCTCTCCTACAGAAAAATAACTTCAGATCTTGACATAGATCGGGATCTTAATTCCTTCCCAGAACGTCACATTTGGGGCCTAGAGCTTCTGAAGTATTCTTCCACATTAAAACTATCTTGTAGTAAAAATTCTCTTTTCTGTTTTGGACTAAGGGTTCACCTCCTTCCATACACACTATACTTACCACAGTCCAGTAAACTGAAATGGTAATTAAAAAATATCCGAAGACAAACGCATCTCAGGACAGATGATAATACCCAGGCAAGCATTTTTTTACTACTTCATTAGTTATTTTCCACACGTTATTACTTCTATACAACCTCAGTGAGTCTCCTCTTTAAGCTTTCCATAATTTACTACACTATCCTCACTTTCACCATATATAGTTATTTACATAAGCATACACGCACTCGAATGCCAAAAACTAAGTTTCAGCATTAGCTGATTGCTGTTAACAATGTCTTAAATCCTAGTATACCTTTCTAACACAGAGCTCTTCAGCTGAAAAAAATCCCAGATGTCCTGAGGAAGACTAAACGTATTTTAAGTAAGCTTTGCCATTAGCACCTTTTCACCATCTCCGATGACAGAAAATATGACTCCATATCCATGATGAATACCTCCTTCTTACTGGATTTAATGCCTGTCATTTAAGATACTATGTTCCTTTCCGTCGGCTGCACGATACAAAATCATCACATACTGTTTTGCTGTTTTGACGGCACCAGGGGTGTGGGGCGCGCACAAGGTTTCACAGACAAAAGAGAGATCAAGTCCCAACCCAGGTATAAAAGAGTCTCACATAGACATTAGAAAAAGGATGAAAACTAACGATGGCAGCTGTATCTAGATCAACCTAGGACTACCCATTGCATTTTCATCTTCCCTCACAGCCTGTGATTAACGCAGCTTTCTCCTCAGACATTTCAAGGGTGTACTATGCGGACAAAGAAGCATTCAGGCAAAAAGGAAAATACAAAGCCACATCCATGACACCGATATCCACGCAAGAACTACATTAGGTATATTACAGAGTAGGATTCTGTGGACGTACCTGTCCACACCTACTCCATTCTAAGTTAATGGGGCTACAGATAGGCTATTCTGGGAAAAAGAAAAAGACAGTTCATGTGAGAGTAAATATGTGTTTCTAGTTTTGCTTTGTGCTTTCCACAAAAAGAAAAAAATAAAAATAGCTATTGATAGTCAAACAGCAACATTCTTGTCTCACACCCGAGTCAACTCTTCTTTCTTTACTGATCACAGAGCTCACTTTGCCACCTATATTCCTGATCTCCCAACTTGGCATCCAGTGCCACGAAGCCACAGACTGTCATTAACAAAGCATAAGAAGTTCACCACGTCAGAAGAAGCCTTATGATAGATGGATTACGTGATGAAAAGCCGCCTTCCACCCTTCCTCCCCCATATGACCACCGCATCTCTGCTGCCTTTTTTCCTGCCACAGAAGACCTGAGTAGCAGCTCAAACCGTACATGGCTTTTGACATATATCCCTTGCTGTATATCCATGCTTATTTCGATTCAAGATTGTGTATAATTTGCATGATACAAACGCCCTAACTGTTGCTTCAACAAGTCTTAGATGCTGAGCAACATCAGTGTTCTACTGACTTGAAGATCACCCAGACCGTAGACTCTTTTGCAAAAATACACGTCTGTCAAGCAAAGTACAGCAGGACTCAATCTTCAGTAAGGGTAGAGGCAGTGTAATAAAAACTTTGCAGACTAGCACGAGAGTCACAAAACAGCCATTAAGAAGCAAGAGTTAAGTATCTGGGAGAACAAGCCACAGTACCATTTATGTAACTCTCCCAGCAGAAAGGTGAACAATGTCAGATCACTGCAAAGCTGGGGACAAAGCCATACCCAGAATACAAGAACAAAGTCTTGAATCAAACCTGCCAGAGTCATTTAGGTAACTGGAACATGACACATTTCATTCATCATTAGCTCTGATATCTTTATGAACTTCCGCATACTCAAGGATTCATACACTAACTCAAATTCCCATTCTGCCTTGCAGAAGCTACTCCGATTTACCACTGCTGATGGCCTAGGATCCCTTAAGGGTCAGGGAAATCAACTCATCTGCCCCCCCTCCTTCTCCACAACCCCCACAGGCCATCGCTTTCTCTGCTTTCTTTCAACAACCAGTAAGTCAGTAAAATTTAGCTAAGTCAGTACGAAGCCACGGATGTATTTTGTAAGCTTTCAGTGCTCCCCGTCTTGCATGATTTCTGTAGTAGTTTTTTTCTGAAGAACACCTGGTGTGGCTCACACCAAAGAACCATCTAGCCCAGCATGCTGCGACAGGGGCCAGAAGCGGACACCTTGCAAAGGGTACGAGAATAAAGCAGGCATCTGGGGACACTCATTCAGAACACGCTCCCAGTCCCTAACAACTTGCAGCTCTGGGATTTCTTCAGTTCACGCGGCTTTTGTGTTGAACAACTCCCAATGGGGTTCCATTCCAGGCACTTGTCCAGAATCCCCTCGTGTCACACAAGCCATCACTCACTCCGTCAAAGCTATCTGCAAACCTAGGCTTTGCTCTCCAGAGACCTCAACGGCTGCCTCTCGCTGCTCAGCCACACCTTCCGTCTCTAGCACATAAAGTCATCTGTATACATGAACGCAGACAGCTTGCCTAAAGATTCTCTGCCATCAAAACAAAGGTCCCTGTCCCCTCAATACATAAAAGGCAGACAGCAGACATATGACTGAGAAGCCCTCATTCTTAGGCACAGTTGCATCACACATTTGGAACCCACTGTTCCAAATTCTTACAATTCAACAGTGGGAAGATTCTTACAAAACATTAGTAAGGCAACTACCCCGCACTGTTCCCAACTGCTCCTTCTCACAGCAATCCTCAGCTCCTCGCCTCGGCTTCTGCTACCCTCACAGCATTCAAGTTACATGGTGTGATTAAAGGCATCGCTGGGATTCTTTCTGACCACACCTCCGCTCCTGTGCTCACAAAGGACAGCAAATCACAGTCTGGGGAGGACGCGGCTTGGGCCTTGGATGAGCTGGAATTAAGTATCGCCCTTTGCTGGTGGCTTACAGGTCACCAATTATTCAATCTGTTTTCTGAAACCCTTCTGTTAGCCTCTTCTGCAGAGTTTTAGGTTCCTCAATTAAGAGCATCCCACATGGAACCACTGGTAGTAGACACGAGCCTAAGCCAAAGTAGACACAACCATCATGAAGAGAAGAGAGCTATTCCTTTCATTGTTGCATTTATGGCTCCATACATCTGTGAAGTGGGGAAAATCCCTGCCCTAATCAGAGGGAGCCTGCAGCCCCCTGACTGCGTAACAGGAATACCAATTGATACTTCATTTCTTTCTGTGCAACGCTAGCAAATCTGAGCAGAGGCCAATTTTTAACACCCACAGCTCCCAGCACTGGGTTCCAAGCACTCTAGCACATTGCTCTAATGGTGTACGTCATCTACCAAAATGACAAGCTTATCCTATTCGAGAGATGACTAACCCTTCCTCTCATGCTGCTCTGATCAGTCCTAAAACTATTCCTGACAAACCCTCCTTCCTCATAACTTTCTGCAGCACTCCTCATAGAGCAATGCTGTACCTTAAGAATTGAATTCCTATAGCAGCTCTCTGGAGTCAACCATCTTTATTGCTCTGCAAGAAGATAAAAAGCAAAAAGCAAAGAAAAAGGAGAGGGGAAAGGTACTTGCAAATCCTCGCTGCAAGGTCAGCCACTAATACACTATGGAACTGTTAACTAAGAAACTTAAATTTAACACGTCCCCCGGGTGAGATCATATACATTCCCTTATATTCTCTGTCTCCTTTCCCCATCTGTCCCTTCATCTCTTCACTGAATCCTGACAGGACAGGCCTACCGAGACACGTCTGACAAAGCCTGACCAACTAGGAATGCTATACAAGAATTTGGCAAACATCCAAAAAACACCCCATTGACCCTCCCCCTTTCTCCTTCACTCCATCTCCATTTGGATTTGGATTTCATCTTCAGAGTACCCAGTAAGGGACCTGCATTCACTGCATCCCTTCTCTAGAGAGCTCCTTAAATAATTTTAGGTGCTTTGTAGCTGTTACCTTTCCTTCTCCAGATAAAATGAGGACTCGGACACACGAGCACAGATTCTGCTTCCAGTTCTGGAGACTGCTCAGCTTGCAGCAAGCTTCTGCACTGGGGCAGCAGGAGCAATGCCTGTCAACCACCAGCAGCTGCTAACTCCAATTGTCTTTCAGCACAGCTTAACCCTTTGCAACAGAATTACTTGAAAGCCACAGGAGTCAACTACACAGCTTGAAATGTCCGCTCTTAAACTTCACTTGGGATGGAGATAGTCTTTCAGAAGCATCAGGTGAACACATGACGTGGAGGTTGCTGTGCTTCCACACCTTCACCACCTAGCACACACAATTCACACCCACCTACAAGCCATCATCCCCCAGAGCAAGCTTGTCAGCTCCGCCTTCTGCACTGCTGTTTTTCCTAGCACAGATAATACAACATTACACCACCTCTATCCCTAACTCCCCTGTTTTTACCAAGTAGTAGCTTTCCAGGAGGCAATTACTATTTACTTAACACCAACAAACATACATTTGAAAGGGTTCCGTGAGAACCTTCCACATTGCAAACCCATATTATGTGGGCAAGAGCCTGACAAGAAGTTATGAAGGTAACTCAAAGTTTTCCACCTTTGACTTGCCTGTGAGACTACGGCCTCTCACCCAAAACCGAAGTAACCTTGTTCAGATGTGATTTACTCAAGTAAGCGACTGACCACAAGAGGAAGAAACAGTTCCTGTATCTTGGGAGAACAAGTGCTCTACTTCATCTCCTCCATCACACAACTTCTTCCCCAGGACAGCAAACAATTAATACCATCAGCTGTAGCGATGCTTTTCAAAACTAATCACTTGGAATAATTTTACTTGCTCCCACATTACCAAGTGGCAATTTCTAGGCCCACAGACGGCATATTACACAAAAAATAATATTAAAATAGTCTATAAAACATACAAAGTGGACTAGGTTGCATTGCTCCAAAGCTTACAGAGCCTCAAACACTAGAAATCAACTGCCTGTCTCCAAGACAAAACATTGTTTTCCACGCTCCCTTTTCAGGGGGCTTTTCCACACCAGTCTTCAGCCGAGGCCTATGTAATAGCTGAAGAGCATAGCTGTTCCTAGCTCTGCCAGTGATGCCCTTCTGCCTCCCCTTACATCTTTCTCCCCAGTGTTTACCCGCTTCCTCCATTCAGACCGCAGGCTCTGCGACACAGCTTGCCTTGCACTCTCTTTTCTTCCAACACCTGATACCACAGGGCCTGGACTCTGCTATACATACAAGCAAGAACACACAGAAAAATATCAGTTCATTACATACACACTCCCACTTTCACCTAGAAGTTTGCAACAAAGTCTTCAGTCACAGTATATACCAGCAGTTCACCGCTATAGCAGGGAAACTCTTTAGTCTCAGAGCAGCAGCCTTTTCAGAACAAAACCCTCTCGCCATCGCGTTTACTCAGACATCATTTATTGCAAGTCTGCCCTTTCTTCATTCTGCCTCAGGCCTAGATCAGGTCAAGCAGACCAACCCTAACCAGAAGCAAGAGCTCTCTAAAGCCTCTATTAGCCAAGTGCAGGCTTTTGTACGACTGAAAAAAAAAAGCCTCTCTAATGAGAACTCTCCTTCCAGCTCTTTGATTAAGCACAGTGGCCAGAACAGCATAAGTGACAGAAATGTTCACCGTGGATCTTAAATTTAGCCTGTGTAGCCAGACAAAAACAACTGCAGCGGATCGAATATGTGAATATGTGCTGCCTGATATGAGAAAGACAGAACTCGGAATAGGCAGGCATAACTCCGCACCATGGCGCTGCCGATTTTTTACAGCGGTTACCCCGAAGAAGCTGTATATACAGTCTAGTGAGCACTGTGGCCAGAGCTTCTGGCTTTGAGGTCTCTATGTCAGAGATGGTTTATCTGAACAAAAACGGTAGCAGGATAGAACTGCATAGGTTTCCTTTGTTAACGGGAGCAAAGAAAGGAAGGGAATTGTCATTATGCAGAGTAATGAAAATATCATAGCAACGGTAAAAACTCCACATAAAATACCACTCTCGGTGAAAGCTGAGGTCATTACTGTATCATTAACTTTAAGGATTTTGAGGAGTCAATAGAAAGGGCAGCAGGAGAAGGGCTCATACAGTGCGGTTTCTGAAATCACCAAGTGGGAGGTCCTTTTATCAGAAGACAAATCACAACAGTACTCTCTGGAAGAGACAAGTAGTACATACCTGGGATTCTCGACAGCTCTTGGAATTCCCTTTATACATCCTAGTGCCGTGGCAAATGCAGCACTTGACACTCCTTTTGAGCTAAGACAGTCAGTAGTATGTGCTGGGTACCTAGCTGCTGCTTCTTATAACAGCCATGATCGTATATTCACAGTAGTAGTATTTTGCACATGCCAGGGGAATATTCCCTCCCACTTGCATACCCGGAAATGAATGCACAATCAACAGCGCTCGTCTTCCTCCCCACCGCTGCACACGCGTACAAAGTCACTTCAAAGCAAGTCCTCAGTCTCCTCTGACTCCAAACCTAAAAGGCATTACTTGTCAGTAGTATTACCTTTCCCTGAAGGAGCTGACTCCTTTGTAGCAGTCTGTGGGTTCAAATCCTCTACAGAATTTTGACGGATTCTCTAACTCTTAAGGAACTTTGCCAAGTAACAGGAACATTGTTCAAACAAAATGGTATCTCGGGAGACAGGAAGGCTCTGCTCTCAAGCCTGCCACTGACTCATGTGTACCTGCTACAACACAGCCCAGTCACATTTAGTTACTCGCATTTAGCGCGACACAAAGTTCAGTCTGTGTCCACGCCCCAGTGGAAAGAGTTCTTCCTCTGGACCGCGCAGGGGAATGGTCCTCACTACTGCATGCCAACTGCCATGCTGAAAGATACAATTTCAGGTGCTATTCTCCATGTTGGCCTGCGTCCTCTCCACAATATTTTAAGGTCTGATGGTTGTGTTTTGTGGTGACTTCCTTAGGGTTGGGGGGGAGGGGGAGGAGTTGAGGGCGGGAAGGTGAGTATTTATCCACATAAAGCACTACCACAGTTCAGAGCTGTCCACAAGATAATACCATCAAGGAAGCAAGCAAGCCTTGAGAGCACTTTGTGCCATACAGTTCCTTCCACTGTTGACTGCTACCGACAGAGCTTATTGCTCCAGTTAGATCCGCTATCTGTCTGCAGTACTGATTTCCCTCTACACAAAGAAATAACCGTTACAAGCTCCCTGTTGTTACAAGCTTCTAGGATTTGGGGTATTTATCTCTCTCTACAAACTTGGTCCGCACCTTCACTTTTCCCATGCTGACATTATATACTGCTTTATTTCTACACTTCAAGCACTCCTGCAACTGGAAGCGCTGGGATCTCTAGACGTGCAGCGCTCCTGCTTTTTGGAGCCAGAAGCACGGTAGAAAAAAGCCCTCTAGATTTATTTCCCATTTCTCCACAGATATGAATGAATTCTCCCGTACTTGAGCCAAGCAGATCCAGTAAGCATTATCACTTAGGGGATGTACATCCTACTGAACCCAAACTTGAATACCTCACCCAGCAGAGTCATTAAGAGCTTAGTTACTCAAGGAAAACACATTTAATAGCTTCATTTTTTTGACAAAGCTTCTGGAAGCCAGAGTGCACTGAAGTCAACGCAAAGCGTTAGATTCATCAGTAACGCTCTGCGGATACGCACCGCTGCACTTCACTTTGGAAGCTGCGACTGTGTCTAATAGCCAGTTCTAGAATACAAGTAGTTAGACCAGTTGAAGCAAGAGCCAAATGCTCACTGTGAACGGCCACTTCTGTTTTCTTTAAACCATCTATAGTCAGAG
Source organism: Charadrius vociferus (assembly GCF_000708025.1). Classification (NCBI taxonomy): domain Eukaryota; kingdom Metazoa; phylum Chordata; class Aves; order Charadriiformes; family Charadriidae; genus Charadrius; species Charadrius vociferus. Next base: position 187,407 of record NW_009646746.1, on the reverse strand, counting down.
GGTTACTACGTAGACTCTGCACCTTTAAAAATTGACTTGAACGTAAGATTTTGCTGCCTTTGTGCTGTCAGCTAGGATAATTTTTTAAGTCATCCACTGCTGTATGTTACACATAATTGAAAAAATCATTTTGGATAGATATTACAATGCTCCAGTGACATTTCTTTCACTTGACCAGCATTATCTGTAACAGAATCCATCTTCCTCAAGATATGGTGCGGTAGATATTGTCCTATGCAAACAAATTTCCACAGCGGCAGACAATTTGTCTTGCCTTTATTTTCTCCATCAAACATACCTCAGGGAAGTAAAACTTCCCCCCGTGATAGCCTCTTAAGTCTCTCCTACAGTTAAGTTCATGTAGGTAAAAGGATACATCAGCTGTTTCTTCCACTCAGAGAACAGACACCTCACGTTTTCCTGAAATTATCCTAGAGATGTCTTACAGAGTGACGAGTATGACTTTCCTTATTTAGAAGTCAACAGATGTTTAATACCGCGTGTTCTGTTCAGCCTGATTTGTGTCATGCTTGAGGTGCCAATGCTGAGGGGTTGGCCACAGGAACAGCTGATGCTCTTGAGCCTGGCCGGGCACTGCTCTACTTGTACCGCAGGACACTGAATAGCCAGACCAGAGGAAATCGAGACATGAACAACTAGGCACATTCTAATTTTCAGCGCCAAGTTCTTATGGGAACCAAAGCAACATGGGAGGGCTGAAATCCAAAGCTTTGCTTCACTCGCAGGCGCTAGCTAGGGTGTCTTCAGGAGAACCTAGGCAAGGCCAGCTAACCTACCAGCAATCCCACACGAGGAAGGACATTGCAACATCACCAAGGAGCCCCCACAGTTTGTTCCAGGAATGGCTGGAATTCCAGAGAAACAGCACCTCCTCACAGGTCTAAACCAAGGCTGGAGAATAGACTTTGGTCAAACATCAGTTCTTGAGCGCAGTGCAAGGCTAATGAGATAAGCTGAGTGACCTGCATTATTACCCAGGAAATAAAACCCCACTTTCCCCAGCCTCAACATTTATGACTGAAAATACAAAATAAAGTTATTAGCCACTAGATACCAGAGGTGATTCACCCAAACCAAAGCCCTTGGGAGAAGACTCCCTGACATGCAACTACCAGACCACTCTGGAACAATACAAAAATCTTTGCAGGTCCACACAGCCAACAGCAGCATCTAGGATTTGGAAAAAAAAAAGGAAAAGGTAATGTTTAGGGAACATTTACTCTCCACCTTGTCTAATGCGGTAACTGTTTACCACCATGTCTCCCAAGCAAGAGAGCTGTTCCACTGGCGTCCATTTTTAATATCTCTGCTCAGATACCACATTTAGAGAGAGATCAGTCAGAAAGCCACCCTTTTGTACTACCATTATCGACCCTGGCCTGAAGCCCTTAAGAACACGGTTAATCAGCTGCTCAGAATTAGGACAGTACCAGAGCCCTTTCTCTCACCACTGTGTTTTCCTTCCTCGTGTCACATTTTCCAGGATAGCTAAATGAACGTGATGAGTCACAAAGATGGAACCCACACGCTCTACAACCTTGCAGACCAAATTCCTTGCAAGCTTCAAGTCAAAGGCTCCTCTATCTTCCTAACTCTTAAAGCCTAATAAAAATTATTTACAGTCTCTCTGGGCTATCTGGTTTAATCTTCTCCAGCTCCAGTATGACACTTTCTGGGACACTATTAGGTTTCTTACGGTGCTCTGACTACCAATCACATCTGTACCTGACTGTCAAGGGACACTCTTGGCTGAGCTGGCCACCTTGGTCTATTGCTGAGAGCACTGAAATTTCTCAATTGAAACATTTGAAAGTTAATGAACCCTTCTAATACAAAGCTCCCACAGCTCAAGAGTTCTTTTATGAGCCCGACACATGGTGGATGCATAGGAAAACCTCACTTCAGGCAGGCCTCTCTCCTTTCAAACATGCCAAGGCAGAAGGCCGGACTCTCAGACACCACAAATGGCAACAGTCAAGAGCAAAAGGCACAACCCACAGAAGGGCCGGACAGCTCTGCCATATTACGCTACACTCAAGGCCACAGAAGTGCCTGTAGTTTTGCTACTGCTTTAACTTATGAATTATAACAATCAAGAAAAACATCTCACTGAAGAACTACGACATTACCAGAAAACAGGTGAAGCTAAGCAGCTTTGAAGGAACTTCTACACAGGCTCAGACTTACCACAAAACTAGAAGCATATGACACCACACGCAACTCTTGCCCCCTTTCATCATAACAAAAACCCCCAGTTGCCCCTGTGGTGTGGTGGGTTTTCCACCTCTCATGGAGAGAAAAAGCAGTATTTTTCATACAGCTGGCAATAAATCACAGGCATTCAATGGATTAATATGGCCATGACAAATGGTAAACCACACTTACCTGTCTGGAAACAGTCATGAAGTCATAGCCATTGTCTAAATGCAAAAGAAACATAACAAAAAAACCCCGTGGAGTCAGCTACAAAGAAGTATCATGGGGGGAGGGGGGGGGGGGGGGAAGAGAAGCCATTTACTTAGGTAAATTTTTATTTGAACTTTGATTCATGTTTCAGGGACACCTGTCTTGCAGAACTTGTACCTTCACACAGTGGGATCCAGAAATAGAGCCTGCCTGCTGTACTCTCCCCACAGTTGCAGCCCAGTACACCATGCAACAGAGAACTCTTTGCCCATCCATTTTTTAACCAGTGAAACACATCAGTACTCCAGCACACAGTTTCAGATACAGAAAACTGCTACATGTTTTTGCAAACACTGAACAAGTTCTTCAGCAGAAGGCAAGAGCGGAAGACAGCACAAAGGAAACCCAATGCCTCTGTCCCATGAGTGCAACCTTCTTCCATGTTCTGCTCATTTCAGTTCACCCTTCCCCTCTCCGGAACTACATGCATTGCCCGACTGACACCACAAAGCCCAGGGATACCACTGCTTTTAACAGAGAGCGCTGAAATGGGTTCAGATTGGTACATCCACACGCACGCACACAAAGTGCAGAGCAGACTGGACTATCATCACAGTAGAAGAGGAAGGGACTGGGTTTTTTCTTTGGGGTTTTGGATTTTCTTTTTTCCCCTCTTTTTAATCACTCAGCCTGCAATTGGGGTTAAGAACGGGGAGGGGGAAGGGAAGAGAATCTGGTGAACAGCTGGGGCCCATCACTTTTCATTGCAGGTCTTGGAGAGATGTGGTTGACAGAGTGATGCACAGAGGCTGTCCCAGTTAATGACTTCACCATTCTCCATCATTATCCCCATCATTAGGAAATTAGGAGGACAGAAGGTATTTACTGTAAACCTGCCACCTCCCAAGGAGAGATAAATAGAAACTGATAAATGGGATCTTCTGGTGCTGTTCGTCTATTAACCTTCTGCTTCCCAGTTTAGGCATATGCATGCTATCCTGCCATTAATATCCAGTAACTGGCATAGCAGTGGGCAACACAATCCTACCTTTTGCATATGAACGTCTCTTGTGCTGCACGAGAGTGCACAACTACACTCACATCCAGTGATGACCTCCTGTTCAGTTGCTTAGCTTACACTTTAGCTCTGAGGTCAGAATCACCAGTCAGACCTGGGGCGGGGGGGGGAGGGTTGGTGTCTGAAGATAACACACCAATTTGGTCACAGGAGGCTTACAGGAAGAGATGGGGAGAGAGGACTGTGCGTGCATGACCTCCCCCTCCATGGAAGCAATCAAACAGCAGGTAAATACATTTGTACCCTGAGTTGAGCTGCAATCAGTTCTGTCAGCCTACCTCCAAATACAGCTCAAACACGCCTCCAGGGAAGAGAGTCCCACTTCGCTCGCAATCTCTCAATAGTAAGGAAAGCATTTTCCTCACCAGCCTGAAGCAAACTGTTCTGCAAACTGTTAAAAAAAAAAAAAGCTACCTTCAGAGGGCTCCAAAGTTATGAACTTAGTTTCCTAGTCAAAACATACCCATCATTTCAGCCACTTCTTTGACTAATGCTCCCACAGTGCTCCCTCACTGCACTTGAAGAGCTCTTCACATGCACTGACTCGCTTTAGCCCCACAAGACTGAACCTCTCAGAAAGGACTACATCCTCAGAGAGAAACTGAGCCACCACCTACTTCCGCATCAATCCAACCCTGTGAGGCTGAAGCAAGTGCATACTTGGAGAGATCAGCATTTTACCTGAACCAGCCTCCCCACCCCACAACCACACAGAGAAAGCAGGCCCACTTCCAAGTAAGTCAAGGAACTCTCTTAATCCATTTCTTCCACCTGTAACATCACCCCTCGCCTTAGGAAAACCTCACCCCATTGCTGCTTTCCTCCATGGATTACTTGACATGATTCATTGCTTTTACTTACCCAGCCTCTAGACATTTGCCTTCCAACCAGCATTATAGGTACCAATTTTGATGACGTGCAGGTTAACTACAACTCAGACACACCACCTAAGATCATAGCTGCATTTCCGATGATGAAGTTAAGCCACAAGTTTCCGTCAACCCTGACAAAAGTCTTAAGACTCCCATATTATTACGGGAATTTTTAACAACTAACCTTTTTCAGAAACTCGGGAAAAACAGAGGGCCTGTTTTTGCATGGACTGTCCTAGGAACCAGGTCATCTGCTCTATGTTGGATAGACGGCTCCAACACCTTGGAGCGGAAGTATTTCTCGCTTCTAAGCTCTGATAATATCTGCAGCTGCACACTCTTATCCAGGTAAGGAGCCAATAAGCCTTCTTAACTGGAATAAGAAAAAGCAACATTGGAAAACACTGAAGTTCTGGGAGCTGAAAGAAGTTAAATCGCTTACTGCTTCAAGTAACTCAGCAGAGACATCACTAAGTCAGAACATTAAAGGAGAAACTAAAATCAGATGGTCTCCTAAATAAACTTCCATGGAACTCTAGGGGTACCGAGGCCTAACACAAACTACAGCAGTATTGCAACAACTACCATCCTTGATAAAAAAATCAAACGAGCAAACCAACCAACCAACACCACCAAACAAAAATACCTGACAAGGTTACAATCCCAGCTCAGAGCCTGGCATACTTTCAGTTGTCTGTATAATATTATTGAAACAATTATAAGTCAAAGAACTTTTTTCTTAATTGCATATAACCTGGGCAAAAACTGACAGGTCTAGTCTCCATTTATGTACAGACAGAAAAATAAATACTTCCTAATTTCAAATATTTACTTGACATACAAAACCAAAACAAAAAAAAAAAGAGCCAAAACCTCCATTGCTGCCTCCTAACACAGGCTTTAAGACTCAAGGTAACCTCTGCTTACAAGACCAAAAGAATATATCGCATTTATATTTTGTGAAAGTAGAAGGCCAGATGAAATACAGACAAACCACTACCCTTATTGAAGAATACTGTGTAGAAATAGCGTGTATGTCAAAGCCACCTCAGGTACTGCCGTTGCAGGGAAGCTTCCTTTATTCCGAGTTCTTACCTCCCAGCCTTAAGACATACGGCACCATACTTTGTTTATTTGGTGTCGGAAAGCATTTAATTTTTTTTTTCCCCCAGCACACATGCCTTCAATGCAAACGAAGACAATTCCATCCTGTTCCAGCTTCTCCCCTTTCACACAACGCAGAGCGAAACTCTGGCATGAGCAGGAAGACCCACGCTACTGCTACACATTTTAAGACTTCCCATATCCATCAGATTTAAGACAGTGTTACTAGAAAACTACGCCAGTCTGAACCACATTTGTGTGGGGGACCATTAAGCACCCTCACCTCCTCCCCACACTCCTACTGCCCCCCCAAAGCCAGCCTAGCGACTGCAATAAATCACAAACCTCAAAAAGCACTTGCCCAGCTCTAAGTTGGCTCAACCCGTTGAGTCCACGGGAACGCAGAGCTAACGACTCTTCCTTAACCCAGCCTCGCCATCTTTTACCACGGCCTAGAGATGCCCAGCTCTGCATGGATACACAATGAGCACAGTGCCGCCGGCTGGTCTGCAGGTACAAGTCGCATTCGCTCCTTCTATACACACTGTCTTGTACACATTAATTCAGTGTGGGACACTAATGAAAACGTGACTGTGATGGTGAGTTCTAACGGTAACACAAGTATTAATTTCCATCTGTCTAAGCAACTGGCAGTGTCCATCAATTATGGCGCTAGCCAACTAACAGTTGCAGCTGCAACATAAAAAAGGCAGAATTAACATTTCAAGTTACTGTCATTCACCTGAATTTTTTTACAGTTGTAATTAGCAAGCTGCAGAAGCTGTCAACAATCAACATCAGCCAATCTGCCTGCACCAGGAACACGACTGCCTGCCAGAAATTGCCTTCGACAGGTTTTTTTTCCTCCCCTTGCTTCCCCCCATTAAAATTTTTCCTTCAAACCTCCCTAACACTCATCTTCTTTACCACCAGTCACTAGAATTGAATGTGTCAAAACAGAGAGAGACAGAATGACGGACGCTTCACTGATAAAGTCATAATTATTTCGTTTCTTCAAATCTCAGTACAAAAATGTGCTGCTCTTTCCCATGGCTCTGCTTCCCTACCAGTACAGCAACAATACTGCAGCTCCATCACAAAATCCGACCCCTACCTAACCCTAAACATTTCTTACTGGGAGATACTAAGAAATTAAATTAAACATTCCTGAAGGCCTACTCTTTGATGAACAGCAACAACTGCTTCCCGTTCTTTAGATTAAAAGCTTATTATACTCTTTACGATATCCACCTGTTCCATTTACTTCAGGCAGCAGATCCCCCAGAACGGCTCTATCTCGGAAACACCCAAACACCCAGTGCTGCTTTGTTTGTTTTTTTTCCTGTTGCATTACATCGCACAAACGGGAAACTTTTTTTTTTTTCCTGTTGCATTACATCCACAAACGGGAAACAAAACAAAAACAACAAAAGCCCACCAAAACTTACAAACCCAAACATTTGTACCTTTCAGTGTTAGACAGAAACCAGTATTTTGTAAACACTTCTAAGTACGCAAAGCTTACTCTCTCAGAAAGAAATATCCCAGAAGAAAATAAACACCTTGAACCAGTGCTGCTCTACTTTCACTACAGAGTTCTGTTGTTTGTTGGGAGATTTTGTGGGTTTGCGGTTGTTTTTTTTTTTTTTTCTAACTTTGTTTTCTGCTGGGGTTTTTTGTTTGTTTGTTTTGGTTAGGGTTTTTTTTTTTTAATAAAACCCTCACATTTTTCAAACTATTCATCCTCCTTCAAACTAAGTTGTGGCACAATCAAAATACACTTCATCAATTAAGAATTTATTTTTAACCCTTGCACTTGTAGTAGCAGACATCAAATCACATTACACATACTAGAACTAAACATGGACAGTTGTAAATGACTTGAGATAACTTGCTTTCACAGAAGCATCATCTCATATAATTAACTATTAATTGAAATCATTTCACACGGATGAGCCCTCCTCATCTTCTGGAGCGGCGCTGAGGTCATCTCAAACATTGGGACCACTGAGATCTCTGACCACAACACAGTGGTGGATAACATTTTAAACAAAATACTACTTTGAAAGGAAGGTACAACAGTCCACTCCACATGCATACGTTGTCCGACCTCTACTTAATGCATTAATTAAAATGCCAGGAAAACTACCAGAAAGAAAAATAGACTCACAGCAGAAAATTAAGACGACTTTAAACAATTTTTGTATCAACCAACATAAAAAGCCAAGAACAAGCGTCAATTCCTTTTCTTATGGAACCACTATAGAACAGATTTCATACACAGCTTTTACACCAAGATTTACAAACGTGGCAGAGTTAGTGTAGCATCTATGAATTACTACACGCCACTTGAATCGTAACAGACAACTGATACTGGAACAGTATATGTAGGGCAATGTTGAAAACCATTTTCTAGTGCTTTTACACAAATAACATCAATAAACTTGAAAATAATCAGAGAAAAATCAAATAATTAAAATGAAATATCTGAAGAACAAACTTAGATGGATAATCCTTGCACAGACCTCCCTTACCTACCTAAAAACATAACAAATAAACACCCCCCAAAAAAGGTACTCCTGCAGATAAAGAGACTTAAGGCCTCTTAACATAGGCAGAGCCACTGCACAATACCAGGCAGAGATAACCTGTTTTACAAAACCACAAAACATGATGCAAATCCCTTCTTCACGAGCCAGACCGTGAGCTACTGAAATGCTCTCCTCCTCTTACAGTGGGACACAGGCTGCTCCCCCTTTGTTGCCAGCATAGTTGGTCACAGTTTACCAACAGAACTAAACCCTTACTTTTCCTCAAACTCAGCCCATAAGGCTCAACTCCCAGAAGCTGCAGGAAGGTTACAGGACTATTAGACATACTTGGCAATAACAGGCTGAAACCAGGAGTTATTTTCCGAGAGCGCCCACAGCTACCAACCGAAGCAAGGCACCCCACCACGCACCCCGACGGGCTAAACAGCACTCCCTTCCCAAACACCTGCGGCTTTCTTACCCAGAAAGTCTAGGCGGGTTCCTCAGCACTACAGCTGCCGGCCTGCCCTTCTCACAGACGCCTTCCAGAACATTCGGCACGGCTACAGCGGGTGGGCGGGCAGCGCGCCGGGACCGGGCAGTGCTGCCAGCACCGTTCGCCCCACAGCGAAACAACCAACCCCTCGCTCCG
>NW_009646746.1:149275-178589 GCF_000708025.1 Charadrius vociferus | reverse complement strand
CGGCGCCATCTTGAAAGGCCCGAAGGGCCCGGCCCCGGCTCAGGGGCCGCACCGGGCGGCGTCATTTCCTTGTGCTTTAAGAAAAAAACCGCAGATTAAAGGTGGTGTAAAAGGCGCTCCTGCCCCAAATCAGGACGGTGTTTGCCTTCAGCTGCCCCCACCGAAAGAGCTGAGAGCTGCGGTAGGTTTGGGACAGGCCTCAGACGGCAGCACCAGCCAAGTGCAGTTCAGGCGGGAAGAAGAGGGCTTAATGAGAGAGAAATGCACTAACCCCTTCCAAAACACAGGTCACTTCACAAAGGCTTGCAAGGATAAACCAGGCTGGCAGCAACATGCGGTTTTAGCAAATAAAGCCATTTTTTCAGAGCAGCCAAGGGGCGCACGGGCCTGCAGCCCAGCCCCACCTCTGCCGGGGGTGAGGGGACAGCCACGGCGCCCCGGCGGGCCTGCAGCAGCACGGGGGCTGGGAGGCAGAATGCTATCAGGAGTTCGGGTGGATGCAAAACTTGTCAGATGAGCAGATGAAGGAGGTCAAAACATTACCGGGCTGTCCAGGCACTGCCGTGCAAGCCAAGCTGTGCGATTGACTGGAGGGGGACTGAGCCATCTTGTCTTCCTGGCAGGCAGGAGGCATGGCCGCGTCTGACGGAAAATACAGGGACAGAAGTGTGCGTGCGGAGGAAGGGGGCGGCGGAGGACTGAAAGCGGGAATCAAGGGCAACGGACTGATGAGAGGAAACCTGGTGATGTGGCTTTTCTGAGGAATGTTGTCAGCTCTGTCAGTTTCCAATCCCCACCCCCACCCCCCATTCTGAAATGGACATCAGGGGTGTACAGTTCTGTTTTCCAGCTTTCTAATTTAGGGACAGTTACCTGAAGTTCAGTGTTTCTGTCACAGCACCTCCGCTTTTTAGTGCTTTGAACTGCTTTCTCACTCAAAAGCTTAGCTGACTAAATGCAGACTATCCAGAGGCAAACAGCAGCACCGTGAGCGTTAACCCCAGGCGGGCGCAACTCTGAGCGTCTGAGCACATTCCTGAGATCAAGTAGGATATGCTCTTCCCATTGAGGATGCCAAACGGGCAAAACCTTAATGAAAGTGCTCTTTTTTGATTAAAAGTACTGGGAAAAGATCTTTCTCTGTCCTCTGAAACAAGAAATGCCGAATTTGGTGCAAAAAGCACGCTAACAACCACCACCAAGGTGGTTTTCGTTAGCTTCACCACTGCCTTGCAGGCTGACCAAGTTAGAAATGCCATAGCTAGCATATCATCTTAATTACATAAAATGTAGATTAAGTTTCCTTTGGGTCCAGTGGGAAATGCAATGAAGAAACCCAAAATAAATATATTTTTTTTTTCTCCTCATGAGTCCTTACAATTTCTTGTGCACATGAGCCCTATACATTGTCAGAACCGTAACACTGCTGCAAATACACTGCTACGTTGGGTACGGGAACACATTTTCATCTGAATTGCAACACTCAGGCCTGTTCAAGGACATGGTAATACCTTAAATAAAAAAACTTGTGCAAATACTGCTCAAAATATAACAGATCGTAGGAAGTTTAATACAAAACACTTAACAGCACCCTTTAAACATAAAAAGAAAATTTTTACTCTAAACTACTGTGGCAGGTTTTTGGGTGGTGTTTAATGCCTGTATGCTCTTCATTCTTTGTGAAAGAAGTTTGGGGTTAAGTTAAATGGCAGTAGGGCACTGTAGGGTTTTTTTCACCTTTAAAATTATCCAGGATTCTTCTAAAATGACAGAAGCAAGATCACAAATTCCATTTATTAAGATCAGTAAAATTAGGATCGAGACTTGAGCACCGAGACCATATGACGTCGTTTCATCTGTGCAGTCGTGCCATTCAAATGCCCACTGCCTAATCCTTTCAAGATGTCAATTTTAGATCAATTAGTATTTAACTTGAACAAAAATTTTGTTATTTAACAGTAGAATTCAAAAGATATTCAAAATACTTTCTGGAAAATCATTAAAACCTTCAAGTCCTGTGATTCTTTTAACCTAATGTGAATCTTGCCAAGCGGCTGCGCACACGAGTAGGCTTTTGTGGAGCCAGGCACTTGTTCTATGTAACAAGAATAACGATAAGAGAGTCTTTACAGCAGATTTTTGAAAAGCACCCATGAAATCTGTTACTGTAACCCCACAAAAATCAGCAACATCTGCCTTCTTGCAGACCCCTCAACATTTCACAGGAGTAGCCTTTTTTGTTTGTTTGTTTGTTTAAACACCTTCTCCAGGTGCCCGGATGGAGGTGTACGGACAGGACAGCAGTACGCAGATCCCCACTTAAGCACCGCGACCAGAGAAGCTTCTGACTCTGACTCATCCATACCAGGCAATGCTTAAATAGTCACTTACAGGATGTACCATTGTGTTAACATAAAAGGCATAGAGGAGATCACTCCGTTCACTTTCTTTTTGCTAGCTGGTAATAAGGCTTACAGCTAACCTACGGTATTTATCGAAGTAAAGGGGAGTGGGACGGGTGAAGCCACTGAATTAAACAGCAAAACTGCTGTTGCCTTAGCCGAGACCTATACTTGGTCCTAAATGTGCTCTCATTGGCATGACGCTAATTGGAGCTACCCCAACTGACTGGATTCTTAGCTGAGCTTTTCAAATCCTCAGCACCTCCTCTCCTGTGGTCAGAGACCTGGGAGAGAGGCGTACTTTGCAGCTTACACATTCACACAGGTACAACAAGGGACATCTTCCACGCTGAACTCACATGACTCCTTTAAGGCTTCTCTGACAGCGTGTTTCCTCAGAAGACAAGAAGCTGAAAAGGGAGAATGCGATTAGGATGGAGCAAACGGCTTCACCCCACAGGATTTCCCACAGGAATCTCTTCCATGAACAGATCCTGAAACAGAAATACGAGGCTGTTACCGAGGCACCCACGCGCAGCCTGTGTTACTCCACAATAAGTATCACCACGTTCAGGAGTCTGTTTTCCCGATGGTGTTTACAGTTACATCTGGGAGAAGAGAGACTGCTCTTTGTCATCAGTACAGCAGCTGGAATGACACCCACAAAAGCCTGAATCAGCAAAACAACGTTCAGCTCCGAATAAGAGATGTAAGAAAAAATACAGCAGCCTCACAGGACGTTTGGATGGCCGAGTCCTTGTGGTTGACAGCCAGACGCACAAGGATGATGGAGACTGTGGAGCAGCACTTGCTAACTGTCCCATGGGGCAGGAGGAGGAAGGCTAGGGAAAAAGTAACGATTAAGTACTGACTGTTGAAGGGGTCTTGTACCATGGAAACTTCCAGCTTTTTCTTTCTGTTCAGACTGAATTAATTTATTTATTTACAAATGGCATTTACTCGGAGTCCCAGTCCTGTTCTCTGCCCGATTACAAACCAGATTACATTCTGCAGCAGTCTGTGAGCAGCACCAAGCTGGCTCCCTGGTACCCTTTTGCCAGAAACACACCATTTGGCAGTCCCAGCCCCCTGCTTCCTCGCACCGGTTCCTCCCTTGCTTGGCCCGGGCACCCTCAGAAAAGCTCAGTGTTTATTTAAGCGAGGGGCCCGCTCTCAGGGACCGTTCCCAGCTGTAAGGCCTTTTTCTCTCCAGCTTGCACTGTACAGACAACTGGCATTTAAGTGCATCTCCCATGGAGACAGTGTTTGTGCTTTGCTTCAAGGCTAACGGCAAGTAACAGCCAACGTCGACAAAATATGTCTCCTGAGAATACCAAGGCTGGCTGGAGAAGACAGTCCACTGAAATGAAGGAGATCTGATCGCCAAGGGGTACAACAGACTGCAAAGCTGCTGAGAAAGATGACAGAAATCATTGCTTTTCCCCACAATGTGCTCTTCCTAGACTAAAATCTATGGAAATGCGTTTCGAGAGCAAAAAGCCTAAGTTGTGGGAATCCGCGCCCTCGTAACTTCTGGCAATCCCACAAGTGCCAGAGATGCACCTCGAGGCAGTGAAATTTGTTGCCATCTGGCCACAAGCAGAAAGGGACTCCTCAGCTCAAACCCAATCTCTCTGCGCAAACACGGGCCGCCAGGATGAGCTCGGACAGACAACTTAATTGAACCTCTGCGAAAACACGAACAGCACCTGTTGTGAAGTTAAATCCATGAGAGGCGTCAGGTACCACATGATGCCCAAGTATCTGGTTCTGTACGTACTAAGAAGAGCAGGTGGATAACAAGCACAGCTATGCCTTTGCCCAAAAGCATTTCCCAGAACTGATTTCTGGCAAACGGTAAGGATTCTTAGATTTTTTCCATCCCCGAGTGAAATACTACATGTTTGTCTTTTTCTTCAGCGTAATTAAATTCTTGCCAGGCAAATAGGACACAAGAGCAATCTGTAAAAGTACAATCCTTGGAAAGAGGACCTGACTCATACTCACTCCCTCCTGCATAGCAGCTGGGTTTTAATTGGTTTATTCAGAAGTGAGCATATAAACTAGAGAGAGATCAGATTTCCGATCAAGCATTCAAAATTAATGTAAATAAGATAATAATAAATATTACATATGAAGCATAAACCGGTGCCAAGCCATTTTAAGGGGGGAAAAAGAAAGTATGGAAACCGAGAAAACAAGAAAACATTGCTATATACGGCTCTCCTCTCTCAAATACCGTTTCAAAGGACGCCACCCATTGCCGTTCCCGACCTGCTAACAGACGTGTTGTCCCTTGCTTTTAATGTTGAATATTATTTCTGTTTGGAATGAGAGATTATGAAACTCAAGTGATGGAAAAAATTATTGATGACCCAGCGGGGTATTGCCTCAAAGTGTCCTGCCTAAACAGCGTGGGTTGTGTCTCGCTTTTGCGCCCGGGCTGTCGCAGAGCGAGACGTGCTTCTCACCAAGGGCCTCGCAGATGTCAAGACAGAAAATGGTTCTTGGACTTAACACAATTGGCCATCTAGTGGGAAGGAGAGAAAACTACTAGATGGTTTGAGGTATTTTCCCCCTGTTAAACTCTGGACTAAAGTCCAGCTAAGGGAAACCACAGACAAAATTTCCATAAACCCTACTGAGTCTGAAAACAATTGTTTTATCTTTGTCTAATCAGACTGACAGCCAAACAGTCCAAAATGTTCAGAAACTATACAACAATCATGATTAATTACAAAAAAAACAAATAATCAAGTTGTGTTTAAAATTTTATTGTGACTGTGGAGTGTCTGGAGAGGCTCGAGTGTGCTCAGCACCAGAGGAACACTGTAGACTCCTTCCTCCACAGAAAATTGTCAAAATAAGAGAAGGAAAATAATACTAGAGCAAGGGTAATTTCCCCAAGGTTGGTCTCCTCACCGATTTCCTTTTCCAAGAGGAAAACACACAAGTCCTGCTTTCCCCTGGCACCTTGTCCTACAAGCTACTGACCAGAATTAGATGATGCACTCCAACTTCAGTAGCCTCCTCGACATGTTACAAAGCAGGACCAAACGCACTAACCGAAAATCAATTTTCCACTGTTGTGACTTGTTCAACATCACAGAAGGAGCCAGAGGAAATGGCCAAGCTCAGCTGTCACCAAATCACCTTGGAACACTTCACAATCCAAAGGGACAAGAAAGGAAAGCAAAGGGGTGCTGTTATTGCCAGCCATGTTCGCTGGCGCTAAGCCTCACCAATGGACACGGGCCATGAGTCATCGAGGCCACGGCTATATGAGAAAAATTACATTACTCGCTTGACAACATTTGTGATGGCACCTCTGCTCTAAGCTAATTTAAACACCTCTCACAGAACCAGTAGGGAACAGAGCCATAAGAAACTACGTTTGAAAAAACAACATTATCAGCCAACAATGGTGTCCTGGAGCTTGTACTGTTTAGTACAGAGACAGTCTTGTCAATATTTGTTATCTTTCCCCAGCAGTAACTGCAGTGCTCAACCGCACAATGATGCCAACCACTGGCTGTAACAGATTTTGCAGTATTTACCTCTATGTGTTTCCAGTGCTTCTGCTCTCACCAGGCCAAGATGATGCAGGTACACAGGTGGCTAACTTAGGCCACCACTTGCAAAGAACAGCACTGCAAAGCCTGAAGATGCTTTCACCTTGTTTGACATGGAAAATGAGGAAATGGACATTCGGTAGCAGTAAAAGGAGTTGTTAGTCAGAAACAGAGACCGTAGCCTGAGAAAGGAACGTTAGGCACAGTGTCCTGTCCGTGCTACCTGCCGTGGCAGCAATCACCCTCCTGGCGAGTGGAATCCAGTCACTTACCCATTTGACCTTCATCACCTGTTGTTGAAGCTGCCAGTAAGTGTTCCAAAGATGGCAATAGTTTTAGTCAAAATGACTGCCATCACTGAAAAAAACACCATTTTATTCACTTTTCCCTCCCAGTTCCACTGCTTTTTAAGACCAAAAAAAAAAAAAAAAAAAAGTTACCATCGAGACCCAGCTCTAAGATACTGAGATCCCAGCATGACTTGCACACTACTTTATTTTGAGAATCAGGGCCTCCAGGCCTAGAAGCGTGTCAGGGTTCTCCAAACACCCTCCCCGTCTCTCATGGTGACTGATGAGTTCTTAAGTGCTCGATGGCCAAAGGACCAGTGGTCCGGACAACAACGGTGTCTGCCTTCACCTTTAAGATGATATGTAACTAGCAGAAGAAAGTACCCTGGGCAGTGTTCATTTCAGGACAAGTCACCAAGAACATTTTGCCTAATTAAATACACTTAATTGCCCACAGACAGCAGTTCTCTTGATGGTAAAGAAATCATATCATTTCTTTGCAGCGAGACGGCCGTGCTTTTCCAAAAATGTAAATTAATTCTTGCAGGGAAGAAGAGAGAGTAGCCTGGCAAAAAGAGCGATATTTGGCATGATTAGCTCTCCTTGCTGTCTCACATTCGTTTTCTGCAAAAAAAATCTGATGTGGCAGCTTGTTTAAAACTTGTTTATTGGGAAGAGGTCATAAGCTGAGCACTGTTCAGAATAGGTCAGGCATCTGATTAAAGGTTGAATAAACTGAAATGCTTCACATGAATCTCTGAGACAGAAGCTTGATGAGGAGAGAGAGCTTGTCTCAGAAAAATGTTGCCAACTACCTAACATCGCAGGCAGCCAGCAGACTGCAGTACTAGTTAAAGGAGCAGGAAGATTAAATAATTCTGCTTGTCAGCTTTAACAAATATTCAGTATTATTCTTCTATACTTTGGGACAGACTCGTGTTGGAAGAAAGCCCCTCTGTAAAAGGAACATAATAAGAAATCATGCCAGCCTTGAAGAACTGGTAGTCAAAACAGATGGGAGAAAAAAAAAAAAAAACATCTTGAAATGATCTGTAAAACAAAGGAGAAGGAAAAAAAAAATCAGCTGCTTATCACAGGTCTTGTACCACCCCAGCGGGAAAGAAGAGAGCTGAATTCACCTCTCCCCAGACCCAGCCCAGCGACCGCTCCCCCGGAGTCCTCCCTTCCGCCTTTTCTGCTTTTCGCACTATGTGGGGAAAATGAAAAGAAACGGAGGGGGGTTGCTATGTTACACGTTGTTGCTGTTGCTATTAGACACTCCTGTCAGCTCGGATGTGATAATTTCAGCTGTGCTTTCCAAAACTTTGGAGATCGCAGTCTGAAGTCTGGTGAAGTTAACATGCTGATTTCATTCTTGGTGAACTGGAGCTGTAAGGCACTCCGAAGGTACAAGATGAACAGCAATATGCTTCCTTTCCTCCTCCTTTCACTTTCCACTTCTCTCTCCAACTTCACCATTAAACTGTTAGACAGAGCAGCCGGAAAAAGAGAAATTTCCTGTTTCCTGTGGTGCCAGGGTAGCACAGGCCTCCTCTTGCCATCCCCATGTACTCTGATCAAGACCTGTAGCGTCCCATTAGGCAGACTCAGACAGTTATTTGCATCTGGGATGACACAACGAAAATCTATTCACAGCCTCCTTGTAAACTCTGAAGTAACTGCGAGTTGCAAAAAAAAAAACCAACAACCAAACAACTTCCAGATTTTGTAAGAGTAAGAAAATGCTTAGGAAATAAAGTAGGGAGAGATAAAATAAAGTGTGAGAACTCAAAGTTTTCTGATGGGTAGGAAACTCCTCTAAAAAAAGAAAATGGGATTGATTTTTCAAGAATGATTTCCTGATCAAGAGCTGTATAGAGAAGGAAGGAAGGAAAGAAGAGCCAAATTTATCAAAGACAAGCACTTGGTCCTTGCTAAATCTCAAAGCCCGGAGCTCTGCTGCACTGCACAAAAACTCCAGCTCTTGAGCATTCCGGGTCTCCTCATGAAGTCCTCCCTTTCCAAGAGCTGACCTCAGCGCTGCGTACCGCCTTGCCAACACCGGGGTAATGATTGAATCGGCAAAGATCTTACAGGAGCTCTGACCTTTGATGTCTCAAGCCTCTCATTCTTTAGAGCATGAAGTCCCTCTAACCTATAGAGTGCCAAATAAATCTCTCCAATCGTTAATTCCAGGCAGGCTTTTGCTAAGAGTTCCCTGAAGCATAAGGCGCCATCATCCCTCAGACAGGACAAAAGCCTCTACTGTGCCATAACCCGACCACTCATCTGGTTAGAGTCCAGAACTGACACCAGGGCCTTCTCAAGTCCTTCTCCCGCCCTACAGAGATGACTGGAATGAACCACCAAACCTTCCATCCTCTGCTTTGTCCAGTTATGCAACAGGAGTTGGGTAGATACCATTTATGCCACTTAAAATAGCGTTACTGGGCCTGGCTTCCAGCATCAAAAGCACTGGGAAGTACAGTGAATTTTTAGCAGATACTTAAAATTGCTCAAGTAAGGCATTTATTATTAAGAAGCCACAAAGCCATGAGAAGCCCAAGTAAGGCCATAACGATGCTTCGGACAGGCGGCGCATGTTTTGCCCACAGTGGTTTTGAAGAGAGGCCGAGAACCACACCAGCACAGCGCATAGCTCCTCGCCCCTTGCAGTGCTCCACGTAGTCTGCTTTCCGTGCGGGGAATACAGCTCTGGCCCCAGAAGCACCCCAAACTTCTCCATTTTGCAGACAATCCAGCCTGAGCGGGTTTTTTTTGCAGAATAACAGGCCAGCGTGGGCTGCAGGAACAGAAAAGGTCCCAAAGCAGAATCACCTTTAAAAAACAAACAAAAAAACCCACCAAAAAAAAGCATTCTACTATGAAAGAGTGCAAAGCACTGGAAAAATGAGAAGGACGCGGAATTGCTCGTCCCCATGCCTCTTCCCTTCTGCTCTTTAGATACACGTGTAGGATTTTCTCCTCCCCCCTCCCCTGGTTAGGACATTTCTCTCTTACATACTCTCACACTCTCTCTGCCTCTTCGTTGCAGTCTCCGGCAAAATGTCAGAGGAAGGGAAAAGTGACAAGCTTATAAGAAAATGAATATCTCATTCTGTTTGAATATTACATTAACCCCCAAGCTCTGCTGCTTCATTTGTCAGCTTTTTCCGAGCTCTCCATCTCGCCGGCACCCCTGACCCGGTTGGTCTGATTAGGAATGATCAATGTGCACATTTGCGGTGGAGCTCTTCGCACGCTGCTAGACCCTCGGCCTTCAGTCACTCATGCAGATAATAACGGCACTTCGAGTCACTTGCCCGTAACTCCAAGCTTCATTAAACAGGGGGGATGTCACCGAAAGTCCCTTTAACTGTCTTCTCGCTTCTCCGCAAGGGAAAAAAAAACCCTGACAGTGCTGAGAAATGGGATTTGGGATACAAATAAAATCCTGATTTGGGTACTGCGCCGAAGGCCTGCAGTTGGCATGCGCCTGTGTGCAGAAGTCTCCTCGTTCAGGGAGGGTGGGAGAAGAGGCAGGCTGCGCCGAGCATCGCCTCACGGGGAGTTTGCACAGAAACACGCCGGAGGTCAGGAACAGCTTCAAAAGGAACGGAGTCCCCCAAACGGAGCGGGTGTGAGAGGGAGACCCCTGTCAATCACCACCGCTGCTGCCGGCTGTCACACTTCTGTACCAGAGGTTTGTTTTCTGGGGACGATAGGGTGTCTGCTTGCAAGCCATGCTGCACGGTACCCAGCGCCGTCATCTTTGCTCAGGAAAAGAATCCCTGCTCTGAAGGACGTGTGTCTTCTGCGAGACTTCATGTACCGCTTAGCAGGCAGAAATTGTTACTTGCTAAAACTGGCGACCCAGTCGGTGGCTGAACAGAAGCTCCCAGGGCAGTCAACAGGGAGGGGAAGGCACCGGAGCAGACCGAGCCCTGCACCCCAGTTGGCTACTGCCGAGAGCAGCCACAGGGCCCCTGCAGGAAAACCTCTCCATCAGGATTCGGCTCTGGGCCCCTGGTCACCAGAAAACATCAGCGTGAGCTCTGAGAAGAAACAGAAAGATGCTGAAGCAGCTGGAGGGTTTGAGTCAGTGTGTTTTGAAGCAGGAGGGGAAACACACACGCCGGAAAACGCTACCTTAAACAGTGAAAAAGAAATGTGGACCAGTACGCAGTACTGCAGTACTGGCTACAGGGCAAAACCTGTTTATTTTCTCTCCCCATTCTAATGTCTAAAGCCAGAAGACGCAATCAAAGAGAGGTTAAGTGAACCCGTGGAAACTGCAGGGACAGAAATTAAGCTCCAGCCTCCTGGATTTCAGCCCAGGGCTTTCCCCGCAGTTGCGGTACCTGTAGTCCATGACTGAAGGACAATACCTTAATACATTAAAAGTGTCTGTAGGTGGTTGACCCCACCAGGAAGAGGAACATCGGAAGATAACTAATAGTCTGAAACGCATGAATAGAATATTGAGTAGCTAAAGTGTCATCCAAGCCTTCTGTGCGCTAGCACAGGTCTCCCTCAAGCCCCACCTGTGCCATTTATAATAAAGAACAGAAGTTTCTGCCTCTTCAATTGCAGACAGAGGTAAATAAGGGAGTGAGCCCCCACTCTGCAAGACTTGCCCTTGATATGAAAGAGGTGGACCTTAAGGTCCCTTTTTAAAACGTACACCAAGTCCCAGACTGGGAGCCCAAGAAGCACCAGGACATTTACCACGAAGCCCTGAGGTAAAAGACTGTCTTGCACCGATCCACGGCTGTCCAATGGGTTACTGGTCAGAAGGGGTTAAATAAACACTTGCTGGAAACAGAAAGATCTGTGAAGATAAGGACCTATGTCATGACAGTACACACAGCCCCAGGCAGTTGTTCAGGAAGGCGGTGCCTGACCTAACACTCACGCTAAGTCAAGTTATTACACAGAAAAGGGACGGTATTACCAGAGGCATGCGAGACTAGACAAGAATTGAGCTCGGTGCTCTGGACATGCCGCCCAGGTTTGCTCCTAGCTCTTCACAGCGTTCTAGGGGTTAGCTGTCAACCAATCCAAATGTTTAGGCACATTTGGATTTCAGTTTTCTTTGCTCCTAGCTCTTCACAGCGTTCTACGGGTTAGCTGTCAACCAAACCAAATGTTTAGGCACATTGGATGGAAGCAAACTCCATCTTCAGCTTAAAAGAAATAGCACCATTGCTCTAGAATAGAGACCATTGTCTTCACCCAGAGGAAAGTTTCAACGCTTGCCCAGATTTAGGGTGTTGCATTTTTTTTAAAAGCTGTTTTCTTTCTCCTGGCAGTTAAACTTCCCATAGGAAACACACTGTTTTAACAGTGCTATTTCCCATCTACCCTAAAAATGAAATAAGTGTCTGTTGAAACATGAATGGAAAAGAGATGTTCTCCCATAGGAACGAAAACCCAAACCCCACAACAACCCAAAACAAATCCTTTGCATGCCAGATATTTCCCTGCTGACTTGTCCACGGAGGTTTGAACCCTCGTAACTGTACACGACTCATTCTTATCTGATCCCTGAGAAGCACACTTCCTGCAGAACACTGTGGAAGTCATCCTCCTTCAGTGGGGCTGAGCTGGGCAATGCTTTCCAGCAGAGCCTTCGCACAAGTTTTGCATCTTTTTCCTCCCCTGTAAATTTCTCTGAGGAAATCCTTCCATGTACTTTGGCCAAGCGTTGTGCTTGTCCTGTTGAGGCATATTCCACATACACAGACAGGCTCCTGCTGATTTCCGTGGCCTTCAGAGCAGGCTGACGCACCGTCACCTCTGCTAAGAGGAGTTACATACTCAGTGCAAGCAGACGCCGCTTCCTTGGGGAGGCTCCTGACCCCAGACAGAATTTCCCTCGCCTCCGTACCGCAGGCTGCAGAATGAGCCACTGTCTTTAAAACAAACACTCCAGTGCTGTGCCTCTCATTACCCCCAAGCTTTTGTCCCCTTGTTCATGGGAAGGAGTACCTTGGCCATCAAGCAGTCATTTCCGTGGCGCCTTACTGAACAGTGCCTTATTTGTACGTGCGGTGCCTGCCTGGCCTGCAGCTCTCTTGGGCTGAATGCCGGCAAACTTGAAGAACTATTCTAGCCGAAACAAGACGCAGAAAGCATCAGGATCAGGCCACAGAGACTTCAATAAAGGCAACAAGCGCATAATAAAGCGGCATGACAACTGATCGTTATTAAAGGCTGTCCCTACAATCAGAGTGATGCATTGCAAGAGTTTTCATCACGGTTCTCCCTGCTTTATCCAAATCCAGTCATCCCTCAAGTTCAGATGATTTCTGTGTTCTGTTGTCATTTTCTCCCTCTCGGCAGTGTTGACCACAGGACAAGGAGCAGACTGAGAGGGTCCAGGTGTGGCGCCCAGCACCCCCAGCAGGAACCCTTCTGTCCTAAACCTGCCTCTCCTTGTCCTGCTTTAAAGTCTGTGAAGATCATAGGTAGACACCGACATTCACAGTATCAAATGGTGTGGTAAGAGCTCAGAGACCAAAAGCACATTAAATCCCTAGATTAGGCCAATCGTTTTGTCCTCTTTCGTTTAAGGACAAGCCCAATCTCGGGTGGGAACCACAGCGCTGCACAGCGGCTGAAAACCCAACCCCCGCCCACGGAGCCACATCCCAGAGAAGTACCCAATTTCCAACGAGCTATCAGGCTGCCCCCAAAGGAGCGACGGCAGGTAACAGAGAGGAAAGGCGAGAGGGGGGTTCCAGCACCTATACCACTGAACTAAGAGAGAAGAAATCCATAGCCGGCAAACGAGGTTAGTTCTGAGAGGACAGCGATATTTATACTAACGTGGTCAGACACTTTGTGCAAGCTCAGCATTACTTAACTGGCCCTGAGCCAAAAAACAGCCCTGCCGTCCAGCAAGTCACAGTCCTCACTCCCGTAACAGCCAGGCTGCGTCCCCAGACCCCAGACATTTTTATAAAGGAACATGTTACAGTTTGGCAGTCCGAATCCCACCGCGTGATTGATGAAAGGGGCGTATTATCCGAGTTGCCCCCGAAGGCCAACGAATGTTTACAGAGAGGAGGGGCGAGGGGGAGGAAAGGAATGCTGCCCCCCCCCCCAAAAAAAAAGAAAATAAAAATGAAATCAATAAATATAACATGCTTGTGCCGTTTAAGGGAAGGCAGCCTGAACATGCAACGGAAGTGCAGCCTGAACCCCAACACCTGCTGGATGTAATGGACTCTGAAGTGTTGTTTCAGAATTAATCAAGTCATTTAAAATCATAGCTGTAGTCTCCATTCACTACTCTGGTGCATAAACGCGCTGATCCCGATACTAATCCATGTCGGGTGACTTGAGCAATATATCACCCTAATTGCCATTTTAGGGCTGCAAATTGGAGCTAAAATAACCAGATGCAAAAGAGATGGCCATATCATACTCTCAAGATGGATCTTCAAAGTTCAAGGAGAGTTCAAGCATGGAAGAGGCAATAGAGAGGGGTCAAGTGTAAGGAGATTGTTCATGTTCAAGAGGAATTAACTTTACAAATATATTGTTTCTGAGGTGGTAATTGTACCATCTTACAGCTATTCATACCTCATTTAATCTTTGCATTCTTCTCAGCCATTAGAGTGATTGTTCCTCATTCAAATAAATTTGATTTTGACAAAATATTCCGTTTTAAAACTGCAACTAATTTCCCCAAGATTTTTTGCTTTGAAGTGATTCTCTCTGAAACCACGCAGCCCAAAATCAGCTATGAGATCTTCAAACTGCAGGCTTGGATCCACGCACAAGGGAAAAGCACTCATACTGCCGACTCATTTTATTGTCAGCAAAACAGGGAGTCGGACTGCCTTAGGACGATTAACAAATACAGAGCTTGAGATCTCATCAAAAAGAGCGTTAAGCGCGCTGTTCTCACTCAAAATAATGCAGCGTGTCTGTGGCCTGGTCGGCAAGCTTCAAAGTATTCGAGCACTTGTATGGATTTTAAGGTCACCAACGCAGAAATGCCTTCAAGCATTCCAGGCTATTATTTCCCATATAACCTGACAAACAACATTTCACATAAACGGAAAAGTCAGTCGTTCTCTGAAGAAATCGAGTAACAGATACAGAGCTTTCAGGGTGGGACTGTAACACCAGTAACAAATTGTTTTGCTTCGCTTTTCTGAGACTTAGAACAAAGTGAGCCTTGCATAGTAAAAGAAGCGTACCTGCCATCAGAAAACAGCAGTCCTAACACAGCTCTGCAGTCCTGTAAAATCAAACCAAAAGGCATTTTAATAAGCCACAGGACAAGCACATAAGCAAGTTTTAAGCCCCTCATTAGCACTAGTTTAACAGATTTCCTTATCTGACAGGTTTCTCTTTTTAAGAAGTCAGATGAGCCCATTAATTACATGTTCCTTTTCCCAGCTTGAAATTGCACCACTGAAGTACGATTTCAGCTTATTGTTGAACTACCACCAGCCCTAAGAATTACTGTTGGCATTTAATAAGTCATCTGCACAGTCCGGAGAGAAAACACACATGCCATTGTTTCTTTAAGGCTGGGTCCTAAGAGTCTCTACCGCAACGCCGATTTAAACTTGCTCCTGCTACAACTCCGGCAGACAAAGGGACAGCTTTCAGCCAGCGTAAATCAGCACAGCACCATTGTACTTGGGAGAGCTATGCTAATTCATCCGGGCGAGGATCTGGTGACCTGAGCACGTCCAAACAATGGCAGTACAGAAAGCTAATGTGCTATGGGTTACGTGATAATTTCTGCAGCATAATTGGCCAACATGGAAACGTTCGAAATGACTGAAGTTCATAACTAATTGCAACCATTACCGAGACAGCATTATTTATGATTAACTGCGTGTCGTAGGCCTGATTCCGATTTCACTCACATCTCATTCCAGGCAGTTTTTTTGACAGGGAGCTTGTGACGTTTCCTGTGTGCCCAGCTTCTGGAAGAGGCCAGCCCTCACGGCTACAGCTGTGTTTGCAGCACATAAAGTTGGACATCATACTGAGAACATCAGAAAAGTCAGCTCTTCGCTGCTTGAACTCTAGGCTGAACGGAAAAAAAAGTCTGCATTTAAGTTGTTCTTTTATTTGCCTGTCGGCAGAACTCTACCAGCCCACCCACCGGGTCACTGCCCGCCACTGCTGCTTCAGGCAGCCTGCTGACTTGTCCGTCTCTTGATTCCCGTATTGACGTGGCTGTCGGGTCGGGTGGGACTACCGCCCCCCATTTGACTGGTTCAGCACTGGCATTACCTGCGATTCAAATACGCACGTGCTGTTTTCTATGGCCCTGGAACAGAGCAGATTGCCTCAAAAAGCTTACAGCACATTTACAGTCTGAAAGAAGTGGCTTCAATCTACAGGTTTTTTTCAATAGGTCTGACCATTGAGTCTTGGGGGGAGCTTTGGGGAGATGGCTTCTCTTGGAAGTCCGCTTTCAACTACGGGTGCTCAGCTTCGAAGCCTGGCTGGTGGGAAGATGACTCACGGCAGCGCTACTTGAGTAATTTCAGAACTTCCTAAACAGAGAGAAAAAAATCAGTGTGCATTCCACACTTACTCCTCCAGACACAGACGCATACACAAACACACAAATATACATAAAAAAATAAATATAAACTACATATTTACATTAAAAATGCATGAAAATCAAGTCTCCCAAAAAGTCCCCCGATTGGATACACTGACTATGTCTGACACAACCAAGTCAACGCCTGCAATCTCTTGCGCAGAATGAACGGTTCCATATCTTTATTTTCCTGAGAGCCCTCGTCTAAAAACAATCATCTGCAAATTGTAATTTTTCTCCACCTTTCATAAATATCAGCAATAGTGCAGCCCTCTCTCCCCCTCTCTTTTTCTTATTCAGGATATCAGGCAGATAAGAGTTATCAGTAAAGGTCATCCTCAATTTCTGTACAGAAATGATCTGTCTCCGGTATGTAATAAACATTTATCCATGCCTTTATTAGCTATATTGGATCTGACAGTTCTGTTAAACCATTTTCTTTCATTTTGCTAGGTCATGACGGTTAATGCTGCTAAAAAATCTCATCACTGCTTTTGATCACTGTATTGTCTTCTCGGTATTATCAGGATTTTGTAAAGGTAAGCACTGGCTGGAATGACCTATTAAAGTTACAGCCCGTTGAGTTCCCGGCTTTTTTCTCACCACAATAAAAAAGCGAAGGAGTGCAAAGCATAAATTCTACTTTCGGGGATATATTTAGTTGTGCAGTTGACATTTAGTAGAGCAGTCACTTTAAGTCCACTTCGCATGGGTTTCACTCCATCTTTTTCACATCCTTGAGTTTCTGAAATGGCGCTGGAAGCCACACCATGGCAAATGAGCCCAATTAGAGGGACCAGGAGGTGATGTCCCAGTTAACCCCTACCACACCAGCAGCGCTTTAGGCATCTGCTCAGGGTTTTTAAACAATTCCCATGATTTACGAGGCAGCCTTCATCTGCAGACTGAGAAGCATTTAGAGCATTTTCATTCACTCTCACGGGATCGTGGCAGAGCGGCACGTATTCCACACCCCAGCAATACTCAGCAAAGCACTGGAAGATATTCAGAAAGTAAAGCACCTACATGACACTCGTTGCAATTCTCATCTCCCTCCACGCAGGTCTATGTTTCAAGGAGTAGGGATAGATTTTCTTTCAGCTTAACACGAGTCAGCTGCATCCGAGTCCGGCTTCATCCTCTGCCCATTGTTTTCTGCTGATACTTACACCAAATACATTCTATAGCATCCAAGTACATGAAATATTTGTCTAACTCGCTGTTGTCCAGCATTACTTCGGGAAGGGAGGGGGGGAGAGGGGGGGTGGGATAAATCAAACAGAAAGCCCTTTGTAAGCCTTCCTGGGCTCCTCTTGCCATGCTCCATAGGGCCCCTACTCTGCAGGGAGAACAACCCTCATAATTTTCACTACTGCGGGATCAAACCATTCGTCCCCTGACCCAACAGACCAAACTGTGCGCTGATTTGCATCCTGGAGTTGGTACAAAGTACCGATTTAATATGGTCCCATGCCCTTTGTCATGACACAGTCATTGCAGCTCAGAGGTCCCGTCGGTAACGTACCGTCATGCCGTGACATTGTGCTGCTTATCTGAAGTGGACCCATGCTCTCCTTCCTGTGGAGCAATACATACATCACCTGGGCCTTGAACCAGAGGCACATTACCCCATAGGCCAACCACGGGGCAAATCCACTCTCCGTCCATCCAGCAAGGTTTCCCCTCAGAGGTCAGGAAGGGCTGCTCACACAGCAAATGCAAGAGCGCTTTGCCCAAACCGTTCTCAGTGAGCTCCAGAGTGTGCGCAGAGACACCGGTCTCTTCAGCAGCAAACCAGCTCCCCGCGGCGGATCTGATGGACGTGCTGCAGGGCAAGTAATTAAACTACTTCCTCTAGCTGAGGGGAGGCTGCTGGCATGTTGCTGTCAGGGGAGAGAGCAACAATGACCCTCTTGCTTGGTCTCCGCTGCCTAGACTGCTCCGATTCTGAGTTGGGAAATAACATTTCTGCAACAAACAAACAAAAAAGCATTGATGTCCCGGCAGATGGGCTGCTCTGTGAATGGCTCCCACCGATGCTCTTGGCTCCTCAGGAGCTCTACAGCCCTCCTTTAATGCTTTCTCTTTTTGAGGGACACTCAGTGTTTCTCCCTGACCCGCTTTGTTACTGGCAATGTATACAGTGCTGGAGTACACGCTGAAGTAAAGACAGCGCTTGGGCCCAGCATTATCCTTCCAAGCGATCCACCGATCCTGGGCCATGGATCCTCAGACAAGTTATGAAACTGATCCAAAACCAGAGTGAGGAGCCACTATACCTCCCTTGGGAGTGGAGAAACATAAGTGTGATGTCAGTTTTCATTAAAACATCACAGCAGCCGTTTGCAGCCGTCAGCATCTCAAAGTTATCCCAGGAGACCAGTGCTCTTGGAGATGCCCGCGTGCCTCAGGTTAAAAAGAAGAAAGGCACTACCAACTCTGTGAGTATTTAAATAGGAGATCCTATAAGGACCTACGCCCTATTCCAGAGACTTTGCCGGTGGTATATAGCTGTCTCTTGCGATGGGTATTGACTAAATGTGAGGTCTTCCTGTTCTTGTCGGTCAGGTCCAACACTGCCCCACAGAAAGCCCTGGCTAAGCGTAAAGCCCCCCGACTGCCAAAGAGCATGCCCTGCTCACAGCTGCCCTGCCTTCACAGAGCTTCGGGCCTGCCGTCCTACCAACCCCAGCAGCCAGGAACAGCAGGTTCAGAAGGTACAGGTATCCCCTCTGATGGTTTGGAAGAGAAACCAGTCCCCAGAAAGAATGCCTTCCTTACCTCCATTGACTTGTGAACAGCTTACAGAAAGAGGGGAGAAGGAAAAAAAAAGAGAACACTGTACTGCCCACAGAACTGGGCGATATGGAGATACTGCAGACAGTCCCAGTGACTTCACTGGAGCTACGTTAAATATCCATCGCTAAAAATCCACTTTTGGCCTGAAACCCTGTTTTTGGTTACAGACTGTAACAAGGGGCTCGAGGTCAGCAGTACAGAAGAGCACATTCTCTCTTCCTGTAAGCAGTATGGTGCTTTTCTATGTCCTCAAGAGTCCCCTTGTTTGGCAGCAACAACCCACGCTCTTCTCTTCTTTCCGGCAGTTGTACCTAGCTGCAGCTTCACTGACTTCCAAAGGCAAACGGGGACGGACAAATGCGGCGCCTCATAAGAACAACAAGCAAAATGTTCTCCTAGTCTCCACCACCATACGTACAGCAAAAAGACAAATCTCTCCAAGTGCTTCTCCGTATGCTCTCCACCTCCTTGTGCCCTGCAAGTCCATGTGTGCCACAGTCCGTCTGATGTACACCTGCAGCAGAAGAGGTCCTACCTTCTCCGCAGCAACGGATGGCTACCTTGTCTATACAGACCCTCCTGCCTCTGCTGCCAGGACACTGGTAAGCCCCAGGGAAACGCAGGAATTCCTTACCCAGGCTTTCTTCTGGCCAAGAATCCCACAACTTTCAACAAAGGAAGCCCAAGGGCGTTAACCCCGATGCCCCAGCTAACTTAACCCAAACCTCGCTCCCGGTACCCACGTTTGGAGAAAGAGGCCTCTCTTCCTTGTCTCTCAATGGCCACCCAGCGTAAGTATCTTCCCATAATAATTCATGAACAGGCTGCAAATGGTGCGGGCTTGGAAGCGGAGGCTGGCTCAGACATGATTATCCTTTTCACCAGCCGAAGTTAGAAGTGCAGACAATAGACACACAGAGCAATAGATGCACTCTGACCTTGATGTTTCAGACCACCAGGCTGTTAAACAAGAGGCAGGACCCCTGTGGTCATGGGAATCTCCAGCATGTGTTTAAAACTGTAACGCGGTATTTATTGGTGAACTTTGCCTAAGCTATCCTTAACAGTTTTCAGGTGCATATCTACTTGCAAAACGTTATGTACTCTGTATACACACAGACATACACAAAAGCAAAAGGTGAGGAAGAGAAAGACATAACCGCTCATAACAGCTTTTAAAAGACGAGTCGGCAGCAGCTATCGCCTGCAATTTTTCTCACATCACCCCTCTCCTTTAGTTCGGTTGATAAATAAAAATTCTCTACTGAGCTTTCTCGCGCTACAAACAGGTAAACCTATGCCCTATCTAAGACAACAGTTTTGGCCCAGAGCTCCATTTCTGAGGTATTCTGCTTAAAAACAGCAAAGTGGTTCCTGATGCTTGGGAGCGCCTGAATTGTTGATTCACGTGCTACAGAGAATTCATCTGAAGCAGCCAGCTTTGTCGCGCTTACACTCTCGGTACAGTTCCTCCTCCACACATCACAACAGGACTCAAAGCACATATGGAACAAACGGGTTTTGAAGGGCCCATCTTCCAGGAAGGTGCGAGTCCTGAGCTCTGACTTCTATATGAGCTAGCAGATTTGTGCAAAGAAGCGAGAACACCCATTAAAATCCCCTAATTGAGCAATTTGCCAAGTTATTTGTCTTTAAAATGAGAGATTTTACATGTCCTGCTATATGCCGATGAATTTTAGTAGCGGAGAATAAACACAGTCCTAAAAAATAAAGTCCACATCCAGATAATGCAGCTGGTAGTTAATGATTACAATATGCGACACTTCAAATATACCGAGTCGATGACATTTAGCTGATTTGTCTTCCCTATTTTTTGCTAAGCAGGTCGGCAAAAGAAGAAAAACGGTTGCTCTATTAACGAGTTTAACACAACCTTGAAATACATTACATTCAAAAGCTAGAAGCTTGATTCAGTTTAATAGTTAAATCATTTATTCCTGGGCTAAAAAAAAATAAAATAAAATAAAAATCCTGCCCTGAAGTCATTATCAGCATGATCCTCTATTTGAAGTCTTGCAAAATGTTCAAGGACGGCCCTTGTGATTTGGCCAAAAGGAAACAACGCGCTCAGCGGCTCTATGCAGGCCAAAGAAAATGGAGACTCCCAGTATGAGAATATTAAATTATTATGGCTTTTGCAACAGGGGGCATGATTGTTAGTGGCCCCCTCCCCCCGATAGCCAAGCTATGTTCCTCCCTGCCGTGAACATTCATTGTCATACCTAATATTTGCATGCTTTGATAATAAGAAGATTGTCAAGATAATAGCAGGGAAGTTTCAGTAGAAACTCAATTTTCAAAAGCCAGCTGTGCACGGCCCCAGCCGCTTTTTCTAAGAAGACGCCTTCAAAAAGCAAAATTAAGCCTTGCTCATGAGAAAAAAAGAAATTATTCCCCTCCCCAAACGAAGAAGAAGAAAGGAAAGAAAGGTGACCGGACAAGAGAAGGATGAAAACCACTTCCTGGAGAAATTATTTTTACATGAGTTTAAACTTCTTTTTGTTCCCAAAAGCATTTTGGTCAGCGCAAGCAAATACTACTGCAAACAGAAGAGCAGGTCTTAAATCAGAGAATAATTACCTTTGTGAGCTTTATTGATTGCAGTGATCTAGCTGAAAGACTTTGGGGGCTTTTCTCTCTCATCCACCTTTTTGCATGACATAACCATTCAGCAGCTCAAATGAGGTGGGACATAATGTGATTTTTGGAAAGAATGGTACTATTGTCGAAGTCCACAAAATCTGTATTTCTTTGGGGTTTGGCAAACTTGCTCCTTTGTCCGCACAAAATAATGGCTTAAAAAAAAAAGAAAGGAAAAAGAAAAACGTCCGCTCCCTCTTCCCTTTTGCCCTTTATCCCTATTTCAGACGACGTTATCCTGAGTTATCAAGACTCAGGGATTTTTAAACACTCATGAAAAAGCTCTGCAGGGGTGACCGTCGTCGGCCGAGCCCTCGTCGGCCAAGAAGCCAAACCTCTTTCCTCCGTGTCAGGGGGCTACCAGCAACCTACGGCAGCCGAAGGACTGTGCTGTGGCTAGCGTTGGGCAGTCTTCGTGCATCTCTTCAGTGCTTTTTGCTCACTTTGGCCTCGTTTTACACTTTAAAGAGCTTTCTTTTTCAAGTGATTAGAATTAAAGAATTTTTCCCAGTGCTATATACTCCTCTCCGACTCAGTCGAGACATGGAAATTTGATATTTTCTTCTGGGATCAGGAATTTACTTTCTGTGAATGGACTGTGCTGAGATGCACTGGTCTGTAGTAACCTCAGCCCCGAATCCCTTTTCACCCAACAGAGGGAGAGAGAGGATCAGGGTCAAAACCAGTCTTCTATTAGGACACCGAGAGATGAAAAGCCGCCTCAAGCCAAGGCAACCAACACCCTCTCCTGTTGACAGTGCCCCCATTTCTGCAATTCAAACAGGTCTGAATAGTTCTTTAGCATAACTACGCTCACAGAATGCACTTGATACAGTTTGAAACACAGGTGACTGAATGCCACGACATTTCACGTCGTTTGTATAGAGCAGGGAGCGCCCGTGATGAGATCTGTATTCTGACCCTTTGTGGGGAAGAGACCACCTTGAACTCTGGCGCCTGCCAGCAGAGATCCCTTCGCTGAGCCCCCTCAGGTTTTCTTCCCACTGCATAGCAAAAAGCACACCGTACAGGGCAAGTGTCCGTTGTCTGCTCCATTCTCGGCACACGTTTCAACCTTAAAGCAGCTGATGAGGCAACTTACCCAGGAGGTTCTGGACACCACATGGCTTGAGGAGTTTCTGGCCCTTGTACGCTGCCAGCGAGACAGAAGCAGCTAGAATGCAGGCGCAGAAATCTGTCTGTTTTGCACATGAAAATAGGGACGTGTCTTTTCACGGCTTTGTACCCTGTAGAGTTACATATACAGCAAGAATGAAATGAGCATAAATTTCCAACAGGTGAAATGCCTTCACTGACTCACGTTTGCAGTGCACTGCTGTCTGAGCAGGCATATTCGCAGAAGATGCAGCCCTGAACAAGAGCAAAAGCATACAGGATTGCCGAGGCGGAGCTGGAGCCTCAGGCAAGACCCACTGGAAAGACATCTCCTCGAAGGTAACAGCCAGGAAGCTGCTGCGGGAGTGGAAATCTGTAAAAGAAATCAACAACAATGAGCAGAGATGTTCGGTAACTTGATACCTCTAAGATAAATAAGGACTAAAATAAGAATGGCAACTCGTACCCTCACTTCTGCAAGCACTGCCTTCTTCAGAGAGGCTTGAAGAGCAGATCACAGTGCTAACAATTCATCATTTCCTCCCACTGACCAATCCGGACGATGGTATCCCACCACCGTCTCCCCTGTTAGAAGACAACAAAAAAGAAAAGGAAAACCTGTTTTGAAATGCTTTCAAGTACACTCCAGAGTTCTAGCAGGGTGGAGACAGACATATATTTGCGCAAATGTTGTCTCAGCAACACAGCCTCGCTACTCCAAAACCCACTAATCCCGGGCAATCCGTTAGCTGCACGCTCACCTATTTCTGCCTTCGTCACTTCCGCGCTTCAGCCAGCAAGCAGATTTTGGTGTGACATACATAAGGCCATTTCTTTGTTTCATTTTGTGCTAAATTACCCATTTGCAGCAAAAGAAATCAGAAGCACGTCCAAAGAATACACATTTGCAACAGCAACTGCGCCACTGCTGCAACAGCCTCTTTCACTAAGCCGAACTGAGGTACAGCTCCAAAGTGCTCGGATTAAAGAGCTGAATAGCAAATAGCATGTAAACACACCTGCATACACATACATTCAGACATGTCTATGTGCTGTCAAAGAGAATAAATGTTGCACAGTAGTAAGCTTCCTTGCACTAGGCAATTAGGCACCCAACGGCATATACTGAGTAAAGGGAGATGTTTGTGGTGTTTGGTCAGTGCAAGCAAATAGAAGTTGTTATTATTTCTGTGTTATACCTTCTGCCGTTGTGTGGATTCTCTGGAGTTCCATCAGTGTAAAAGAGAGCAGCAAAACAGGTCTCTAATTCACTGCATGAAAATCCGTAGTTAAAACAGTGAAACCTGACAAAATAGAACTTCTTATATTTTGCATAAACAGGGCTACTTGATTTGCTCTTTTCCTTGCAGGTGAGAAAGCACTCAATGCATTCATTATCGTGGTGCAAGCTCCTGGGAAAAATAAAAAAAAAAAAAAAAAAAAAAAGAAATCAGGAGCATCTTCAGTGTCAGCTGGGATCCCCGGCCTCCCGTAGGAGGCGAAGGGAAAAGCTGCATCAACAACCACGACTAGAGGCAGCGCTTTCAGCTGAAGTCAAGAGAGTGGAAACAGCTTCAACTCCCTGACAACTTTATTTCTCTCCCTCTCTCCCTGGGCCTGCGCTTTCGCTCTGAATTCCTGATGTGCCACTCGCTCGCCCTTTCGGAGCTTACGAGTTGACATCACCGTGCCTTTCAGAAGGAAATCTGTCACTAGAGCACAAAGAGGAAATCAAAAGGGTAGAAAGCAAGCAACAACACCCAATTTTGAGTCCAAAACACAGGACTCATAC
This sequence comes from Charadrius vociferus, assembly GCF_000708025.1. Classification (NCBI taxonomy): domain Eukaryota; kingdom Metazoa; phylum Chordata; class Aves; order Charadriiformes; family Charadriidae; genus Charadrius; species Charadrius vociferus. The sequence continues at coordinate 154,374 of NW_009646746.1, read as the reverse complement.
AGCATATAAGATCTGAGGGTTTTCCTGGCTTTTTTTCCCCCTTGGCCAAGCAAGGGAGCGCACATTTTGCTGGGAGCTGCTCCGTCTGAAAGGCCCACGGTACGACTCTTGCCTGCGACACAAGTTTATCCTCAAGCTAGCTGATCTGTTCCTCTGCGAGGGGCAGTATGGGACAGAGAAGGAGAGGGGGAAGTGGGGGGAAGCTTTTCTTTACACTCGTGCTGTTCTGAATGTGGACCATCTGTGCCCCCAGCTGGAGTGCTGGAGATGGTCTGGCACTTGAACCACACCATATTTACAGATCTAAACACAAATGGCTACTGCCTGATTGTTTCATGATTCATTAGTCAGACAAGCTCTCCTCTCCCGCCAGCACAGCTGTTACAGAGTAAACCTTTGTCACTTAATAGGCCTGATTATTACTTTCCATCAAAGGTATTGATCTGTGTCATCTCTACTTAAGGGAAAAGGGGAGAAGTGAAAAGGGGACCGAAATGTGTCGGGAAAACAAGAAAAGAGGTGGGGGGAATTAAAAAACAATGACATTTGTATGGTGACTAGAGGCACCGGTCAATACGTTTAATCTCTCCTGGATGTACTGTATTCATGTATTCATTTACCACAGTGACTAGGTTACTCATGGCGATGAAACGTCTCACATGATGTGGCATTCCTTGCACTGCACCAGACTGCTGCAGTCACACAATATGGCCATGCATATAATTGGTCGGCAAAATACACAATGTGAATTAACAAATAGTATTTAAAAAAAAAAAAAAAAAAGAAATCAATTAAGTCATGCAGCAGAAGGTAAAAATACAGGTTCATCTCTACATGGCACGGGAATAGATGAAGGGATTGATAGTGAGACTTCAGACAGTCATCCCAGGGTTAAGCCCTCGTCCACCCGAGGCAGCGGCGCTAGCCCCGTTTACACCAGTGGAGGAGATGGCCCTTTTTGTTTAGCAAACGAGCTCAGGATAGGACGTGGTCTGTGACAAAATAGCGATGCAGAGTGTATTTACCACAGCTTGAGAGCTTCTCGTTGCTCCAGTAGCCGCCTGACAAGCTGCCACTGCAGCAATTGCAGCGTTATTGCAAATTCACTCTCTCCATTGGCGGGATGATGTTTGCAACATCCAGACTGAGAGTTTCATTGCCTTTCCGACTCACAACACTTATCAGCAGCGCTACTGCTTCCCTGCTCTATCTGAGGTGGTACCTGGTACCCACCGTTCCCACGAGCAGGTGGACAGTTGCGGCGGCAGGCTTGGCTGCGGCAGTGGGCTCTCGAGGAAAGATGGTTTCCCTCTCCGTTTTCCTTGCCTTTAAGGGATCATCTCTCCCAAAGCCCTTGTCCAGTCCTCTTTCAGATGAAACACCAGTGAAGGTCTGGGAACCGTGGGACAGAAAAGCAGCCACAGCAGAAACCGCTTGGCTGGTGCCAAGCAAGCAGCCCAAGTGTCACTACTCAGGCTGCTGGAACGGAAGAGGGATAAAAGCCCTCAGTGTGACTTCAGACCTGAACAGGACATATAAACCAAGCGTGAATGTTTTGAGCGCTGCTCACTCTCCCAAATCGGGAACCGTGTTGGGAACAACCCCAAAATTACTGCTGCTCAGCTATCGCAGAACGCGGTCTTTCTGGGTGAAATCCACTCCCCTTGTTCCAAGGCTCAAGAGGACAGGGCAAGCAATCATCTTTTTAGTCCTTCAGGAGCAGCGGAGTCCAGAACCCAGCCTCATCCCCACACAGTACAGTAAGTCCTCGGTCACGTTGGCATGCACACCTGCAACATATCCCAAGTAGAAAGCAAGGTCTAACAGCAAACGAGCTCTTACAGGATGGGACGTATTTTCCATATGACAACAGAACAATTAACAAATGCATAGGCCACCGGTAAGCACTCAAAGGGGACTTTCTGGTTTTCCCCGTGCAGCTTCTTTGCTGTGCAGTCCCGCAAGGACCGCCTCAATTTTCCTCACCTACCAACAAACTCCTTTCCCCCCCACCAAAACCTCTCAAGAGCAGTTTATAAATGCCGGGAGCTTTTCCTCAAACCAAGACTTGTGTTTTCAAAGCAAAGAGGCGAGTGAGATGTTACACAGAGAATATCAGTCATTTAAGGTAAAGCACTGTTGAGAGAACGCAGGAGAAAAAGCAGAAACCTCGATGGGTGGGGTGGAAGACCTGCTCAACGCACTTTGTTTCCCCTGAGGTTCGCCTCCCCCGGGGCCGTACCTGCCGTGTCCAGCCGAGGTTCGTCGAGCGCAGTGACAGACGCCGGCCCAGCAGGTCAGTGGACAGCGAAGCAACGGATGCTCACGTGAGAGAAGGGTACAGGCGTGTGTGCAGCTATGACATGGAATATTCCTTCACAGTCCAGCTTCCTCCCAACGCTCTGAAACAGACCAAAATAAACACGCTTTTCCGACGAAATCTGTGCCCCTAAGGAAACCTGCCCCTTCCACCCCTTTGCCCCGGCGCACTAAGATCCCATTTCTACCCACTCGCTCCCGCATCCCGAGCCATATGCATTTTCACCGGATGGCAAGAAAAATCAGAAGACTGCAGCACAGGACACCAAGAAAGAGTTGTGGCACACACAATCCATGGGAAAGTGTTGCTTGGCAATACTGTGCGTGCTCTGCTTCCCGCCAAGGGACCGGCGCTGTCGCTGTGCCAGGAAATCAGCCATTCAGCTAACAGGCAAAGCAGCGGCCGCAGAAGACGGAGGAGCAGAAGGGAGCCGTCAAACCCAAGAGACACGCTTGCTCTCTTCTCCTCATGCGCTACAACAAATAGCAGGGGGGTAGGGGTGGGTGTGGGAGTGAGGAACCGGAGAGATGCTGTAAATTTTAGCTTAAGCCATTTATCTTTCTAATGCATCAAGGAAGAAAAACGCTTAGTCAGCGGTTAAAGAGGGACCAAAACCAACACGCTGAGATGATACCTCAGAGCTTAGATTATGAGCAAAAACCTTCCCGTTGACGAGCTGTCTTGGAATGGAAAACAGCGACATTTTGTCACTGAATCATTTAGAAGCGGGCTGAGTAAACCAGTCGGGAACGGGCTCTTAGCAACGATCCTGCAGTAGGCATGTCTTTGCCATTGCCGATGCTTCATTTTCTCCCCTTGGAGACAACATTTGATTCCGGTAGTTGGTGACAAGACTAGAGGAAGAAGCTAGCAAAGGAGAGGAAAGAAACACACACAAAAAAAAAAAAAAGAAAAAAAGAAAAAACCCACTCAAGTATGTCTGGAATAAAACCTTACCTTTCCAAAATCTGTCCTTTCTGGGAACTTGCTGAGAGTAGGGTTTTATTATTGGTTCACAGAAACGGGTTATCCTTGGGCTGGAAACACTGCTCATCAGCTTCACTAACCTTTTCGACAAGGTGCTGCTGAAACACACCAGACTGGTTTTTTTTCCTGTTCTCACTGATGCAAATCAGGAGCGACTGCCCCTCAGCCCAACATCGCGCTTGCTACCTGCTTAGCCCAGTAAGAGCCTGGATAGGTAACATTACCAGCAACAGCTCTTCAACTTCACAGCATAACTCAGACAGAAAACTTCCTCCTGTAATAAATAACAGAACCTGACCTAACACCCAGAGTTGAGTATCTTTCTTCCTCAGCCAACAGACACTAAGGGCCCGGGTGGATTTCCCACCTATTTCCAACAGCGAGTTCCTCCCTTCCCCAGCTGTTTAAAATAAACCCTTCTGACAGCTTTGACAGGCAGAGGAGGCCTAAGGCCCTGACGACACGCCAAAAGCATGGCTCTGACTTTTCTCAGAGTAAGACACGCATTATTTTTCTCTCGCTTGTGCCTCTGTCACCGTGCTCAAAACAAAGCTGAATTAATTCACACCTACGTAAAGCAGAGGTTTAAGGGGTCAGACCCAACGGCGTCAACTGGCAGAGTTCCACTGAATCCAAAGGACCTACTTCGGCCGAGTATTTCCTGGGGGGAAGACATTCCCTCTGAGAAACAGTACAACGCCTGCAGCGTCACCATACACCTATGAGCCATCATCTGCAGTTCTGAAAGGACTGAGGGGTCATCCCAGCAGAGCTCTCCAGGGGGCTGCTTTACTAACTAGAGGGGTCTTCTGACCAGCTGTGGTGAAAGGCAGGGCCACGCGCAGGCTGTCTCTCTCGCCGGCAGCGAAGGCAGCTGCCCGGGGCAGCAAAAGTGTTTCTTGACTGCGGGTTGTACGAGTGGCTGCAGCCCGAAGAAAGGGACCGACCGTTCTCTACTTGCCTGAGGCCACAGATGCTTTCATGCTGGATCTGAACGGGACTGATGGCACCATAAAACTCTTTGTGGTTAGAGATGAGAGCGCAAAACAGGAGCAAAGAGTTCTCACTTCACCTTCCGGTCTCGGCCGTGGCAGAAGGATGGCGAGGCTGCAGCAACATCTGACCCAGTCCATCCTCCGATTATCCATATAAATATATACATTGCAGCCGGTATAAATTGCAGCAGACACATGTCGGGTTCCTTCTGCGAGCCTCGTGAAGTACTGCGCCTTGCAACTGAACTGTGTCGTCAGCCAAAGACATCTTCCCTTCCCTGGTAGGGGAGGCGGGGAAAGCAAAAAAGAGAGAGAAAAAAAAAAAAAAAAAAGAAAAAAAAAGGAAAGCTTCAGGTCAAACGATTGATTACGGTTTTGAATTACAGGGGGCTATTGATTTTTCATTAAACACCATGTACTGCTGTAAAGCGGAAAAAAAGTAATTCATTGATCAGAGCTGTGGGCCATGTTCACTTATTGGCTTCCTGCCACATCCCATTATTCCCAGTTCTAAATGTATATTGAAGTCAGTTCATTCTAATCATTGCCTCCTGTCACCAGAAATGTCTCTCAGTAACTATTAGTTTAATCGCCCCTTTCTTACAGTGGTAATGAGTGATAATATTCAGCATTATGGCAGATTCATGAATATTATTCATTGTATTACAGCGTTGCATTTCACAATGCCACAGTTAAGGGTCTGTCGGCATTTCCATTACAAAGCCCCCAGGCCTGGGACTTGATAAATCACTCCTAAAAATTTGCTGCTGGCAGAAATAAGGAGCGGAGGGTGTCTC
>NW_009646746.1:140626-149257 GCF_000708025.1 Charadrius vociferus | reverse complement strand
TCTGCAAAATCTTTCTGGCCACAGTTTAGCTGCACTGAACGAGTGCTGGAAAGGGGAGAAAAAAAAGGGGGAGAAAGAAGAGGAACTTTGCCAGCTCAAGCTGCTTCTTCCAATTGATTAAAATGCCATCATTTCAAAAACAGGGTGATCTTGCTGTTACATTGGACGGCGATTCGGGAGACAGGCATTCTCTTCCGAAAGCTGATGCGCACAGACAGCGCTACCGTACTATCTTGCCGATAGAGACACCTGAAATTTAAGAATGTCTTATCTGAAACCTTCTGACTTCCGCAGTATGCTCTTCTCGGTACTGGCTGCTGGCTTTGATGGTTGACAACCTGCATTTTGAGAGAGCTGCTTGATGCAGGGCCAAGCGTTGAAATCCGCAGATGCTACATAGCACCCGCTTAGGTAAAACCTGAGGTACAGTTATAGTAAAAGGTTTGGATCCGATTCCAGAACCCAGCCTGGAGGTTTAGAGGAAAACCGGTCAAATTTGGGGTTTACACCCACAGCTCTTGGAAACCTGTCTGTTCGCAGTGACAAGCCATAAAGTTCTCACTGGAACTATATGCCCTAAAACTGACAGCAGGCTCTGACCCGCTGTTTTCAAAACTTTGAGCTGATTAAGATTTGCTGAGGTAAACAGTTGCTTTTACACTTGCATGAGGCAAGAGGAGGATAAGAAGATATTGCCTGTGCTATGATGATAGAAAGTGAACAAACAAAGCAAACGGAAATTGACTCCCAACTGCTTCCACCAGCACAGAACCAGGGCTGAAATATATAGTGGTGACCAGAAAGACTATTTTTATAAAAAAGCCCAGGAGATCACCTTTTTTAATGCTACCTTCTGCGCTAAAAAAAAACCACCACCACCAAAAACAAACAACCAAAAAAAGTTGACACTTGAAAGGAGTCAAAGAGAACAAGAAGGAACAAGCAATATCAAGTGGCCACACATCCTTAGGCTTCTTGACTTACTACACTTGTTGACTTGGTCCTAGTTTTCCAGATGCCAAAAGTGTCTCTGCTACTAAAGAGCATGTGCCTTCATGTCGCACTGTCTATTTGAAGGAGAGAATAAACGTACCGTGTTCTGTAGGGAGCCCGAAATAGTTAACAGAACAAAAACTGCACATGTGCACAAGGTAATAAATAAAAGACAAATTTATTTAATCAAGTACATGAAAGCATTCAGGGAAAAAAAAAGATCGATTGTAGGATCTGCCACTGTGTAGGTATGCTCCAAGCCAGAGTCTCAAACTCGTGCAGTGCTGGAAGAATGGACATATAACTCCTCTCAACTCCCTGCGCAGGAGTCTGCTGTTACACACAGGCCAAGTTTTGCTTTTACTGCGAAAACTGTAGCTGCTTGCCTTTTCGTTCAGTCCAGAGGCCCAGGAGCTATCCTTTCCACCACCGTTTCATCACCAGCATGTCTACCACCAACATGCACTGTTGGTGTGAACAAAGTCACGAGAAGGGGTACCCAGTGTTCCACCTGCCCCAGGTAAGGGGCTCTCAGGGGCGGACTCAAAAGGGGCAGGCAGGGCAGAGGGAAAGGACTGAAGAGTGCCACCTCGCCCACTCAAGGAGAAAGGGACCGCTGTGGATGAAAACATTCGCATGAGCCACCCGAGGGAGTTCTCTTCTTCAGCAGGGGTCTTCGGGCCCTCCAACCTGGCTGGAAAGCAAGTTCCAACTACAGGCAGAAAAACAGTAATTCATTTACTTCGCCATGTTTTCTCGCATGAAGTGTCTTTTGCAATGTGTTCCGATACACTGCCTCTCCCTGAAGCCAACCTCCTTTTTTCTTCACAGTTTGGGGAGAAGGAGAAGATGAAGCCTGCTAATTCCTGCTTTTGAGTCCAGAGCCTGTACTTCAGAGGTCAAGTGGGGCTCAGAGCGACCATCTGGACAGAAAAGAAACAGCAAATTCCAGCCATAAACTTGCTTTTGTATCACGGGGCTCTGCAGAGATAGAAAGAAGGGTCCTACACACGATGCAGCAGAGGAGGTGGTGGCCGCTGTAAGTGAAGTCGAGTGAGGAGAAGAGCTAATGGGTGGGCTATGGTGTGTGGGAACAAGGTAGAGGATGACTGCAGGGCAGGCAGGAATCAGCCTAAAGGTGCCAGGTGAAGCCCAGAAGGAGCTCTCAATTCTCAGAGGATGCTGCGAGGATAAATAACACTTCTCCTTACCGGATACACGCACAGAAGAGCAGCTTATCCATGTCAGGTAGTTATATGGCTCCTATTATCAAGTAGGCGCTTTGCAATTTTTGCTGTGTTTGTCGCCACAACTCCCTGATGAGGGAGGAAAACACAATTCTCCCGGGGAGGGGCAGGTTCACCTGGGTGGGTTTCAAGAATAGCGGGGAAAATAGCATTGGTAAAGCCAAAGAGAGTAGAACCCAGATTGTCAAAGACACTTCAGCCTCTACATCCCGCACAAAGTTACCTAGAAGTCAACATGCAAATACATCTAAGGATTTTGACCCCAGTGACTAACCCAGACTCTCACTGGAAAGTACAGCACAGCAGACTTCAGTCCAACGTTCTCAGGGACATCTTACTTTAATTCCTGCTAAGACATTCCTGCTTTCCTGCTAACCCACCGCGGACAGAAGGATCCTGCGCTTCCATGGCATTCACCTAGCCTTATAAGAAGTTAGAGAGAGCGATCAAAGCTATTATTTTGGCTGCCTGAGCATCCCTCCTCTTCCAGAAAACCCCGTGCCTGCAGCAGGCAGGTCATTTAACATGGCTTGGTTGATGCTATTAGATCTACACCCTAGGAACCAAGCCCTTACTGGCAAGACCTGTTTTTAGCTCTAATGTACTTACCTTGCGCCAAATAAATAATGTTGATGCCACATCATTTGCAAAGGACAGAAATCCTCTGCAGAGCTGCAACAAACAGCCCTTCTACCATGCCAGTACGTAGCACACATCTTGGAGTAATAAAGCCTTCATTTCATGCTTCAGCACACCTGATCTAAGGCTTGGATTCAGCAATGTATCCAACGACAGCTCGGATTCAACAACAGCTCCTACCTAGCTTCGCTATAAATGCCCCCATATTTGATTCACATTTCAAACTTTTAACCCACTTTCCCATGGGAAAAAGAAAACAAAAAGCATTCGGACTCAGTACCTTCCACTTCTCCGGTAACTTTTGCGCATACGAGTCTACCGTAGCCAAACCTGAAAGAGCACTGACACCCTTCGAGACAGTTAAACTCCTCCAAGTGTCAGGAAAAATAAGTGGCTGGTTGGAGAGAATATTTTACTTCAACAGCAATTTATACCACATATTCAGAGCTGAGCCCTTCCCTGACTCTCTCAAGCTAGCTGTTTCTTGCTGAGTGTCTTGTCATCAGTCCACGCGATCGCTCTATCGGAGACCAAAAGGATGCAGAGCACCATGAAATATGTGTGTGCTTGGCAAAAGCATAGCCTAAATAGTTACAGAGCTGTAAATATAAGGTAAACAGCTGCTGTACCTTACAACTCAAGGTAAGACAGAATAGCTGACGTAAATTGTACCAGCGTGCTATCAACATAAAACAACAGGGCACAATATATTACTGCGAGCCCCAAGCATTTCACATCTGTCTTGACACCAGCGTAAGTTTGACACCCATCAATTCGAAAGATAAAAACCAGCGTGCGAAGGGAACCATTTTGGCCCTGCGTCAGAGAGCTCGGCCCTACAGCAGGGCAGGAAGACAGTGCTCTCTGTTCAGGCAGCATTAAAGGATTCAAGCAATGAATCACGAGGCAAAAGTGCTGATCTATTCCATAGCAAAATACCACAGCAAGATAACTCGTGACCCAGCTGGGTGCTTATGCTGGCATGTAACCTCAACCACCAATGTGAAGAGAGCTGCTTGCAATCTTGAAGTTATGCACATACTTACGCTGGATCCACACACGAGGGCAAGCTAAAACAGGAGCTACCAGACGCTACCTCGCCGCAGCATTTCAGACAGACTCAGTGATATTCCTTGCCTGAGCCAGCTGCGATCCACTCTTCACCACAAAATTTACCATGCCCATTACCAACTCCACTGATGTAAAACCACCGCCTCCCCGCTCCTGATGGGAAGGCTGCTTGCTTCTGAACAACAGAAGGCGTGATTAGATTATATATTATTTTTAAGCCAGCAAATATGTGCACCCATCAAATAGGGTGCAATACTGAAGGCTCAGGTGACAACTGAACACTGAAAATGAGTGACACAAGCCATCGTCAATACCCGCTCTCCTGACCCAAGCCTTTTCTGATCTTAGCATTGCTTAAAAGGGAAGATAAAAATAAGTCGTTCCTTATATTAAGTCCTGATTTTTTTTATGAGAACTTCACCTGACCGAAACACTTGGCTTTCAGCTATTCGTCGCTTTAAAACACCAAAACTTTTCCCCCGTCCTGCGGGGACAACATCCTTCTGCTCAGGTTTAATTCAAGGTACCTGCATGATTCTGTTGAGGTCACTGGTGGCATTTGCACGCTGAGCGAGAGGTGGTGATGAAAAAACAGGGCGGGAGACACGCATGCATTCAGCTCCCCTTCTAACACATCGCCAGCCAAAGCACTTGCCTGTGTCTGGGAACCAGGAGGGACTTTGGGATCCCTGGGTTCAGAGGGACCCAACAAGACTGCACGCCGTCAAGGTAAAGCTTCAGACCTTTGTGGGGTATCAGTCTGAATTGGTTCCTTGAGGTTGTACGTTAGCAGAGCACGTTGTCACAGGCCCAGCCTCAAGCACGTTGGCCATCCCGCTAAAGCCTGGCACGCATCTCAGCAGCTGGCGGAATCACGACCCGAGATCGCAAGAGCTGGAAAACAAGTTGTGACTACGGTCACAACTTCTCCCTGTTCGTTCTGCGATGGCTGCATTTGTTCTGGACACCATTAGGAGGGTTATTGATTTTCACAGATAATCCCAGTTGCATTACTCGGATTCAAACCTTCAGAGAGAGACTTAGCCCTAGGGAGCGAAGGGAGCAGAAGCAGAGCAGAGCCAGGCACAGCAGGCATTTGTGACTGTTAGTGAGCACTGAATACTGCCAACCACTATAAAACACAGGAAAACGGCAAGCGAGGCTTTAGCCAGTTTAGATAATCCTGCGGGGAATACTACCAATAGAAACTAATGCATATGCAAGCAATAGCGAGCTGCCTGGGAAACAGCATTTTGCCTTCGGTGTCAGATAGAACGCAACACTTAAATTGCCTTTGGTCCAGCATTAAGTGTATTATTGAGCATACTCGTATCCCCAAAAGATTGCTCCTGAATATCTACACAGATCTTACCCTCTCTCGGTCAAAGTCTCAGCACAGGCGGGCAACGTTATGCTCGTGGTCCGAATTAAGAGCGACTGGTTTTGCTTATCTGGAAACAGTCCAGACTTCTCCCTAAGTACCCAGGAGCAGAATTTGCACATGTGGAGACATCTCCCAGCCCAGACGGTGACAGCACTTGCTTGTGATTTCTCAGGAATACTCAGAGCTTCTTTATTTAACCAGCCCGTGTTGCACTTGCATTGTGCTAGACCTGCTCGCTCACCCGCTCTTGCTGTCGGTGTAAACCCAATTTGTCTCTCTTTCCGCAATCCTTTCCTCCTCTTCTGGGAGGGCGGCATCGCTCTCCGTTGTGCGATCCTGCTGCATATGTTTGTCAAACACTAATGTCCCAGAGAAAGGCAAAGGGTGAGGGCCCAACACGCGACATAATAGCAGTGCTCTGCCAAGAACAAAGCATCCCCGAACGGGGGTGGTCGGCAGTACAAGTGGCTATCGGAAAGTCAGTGCAAAATTCAAGAGGCTGAGCACTTTCAATTACGATTCAAATCTGCCATTTAGTTCATCGTGTTTATTTAGGCATTAAAAGCAATTTTCCAAGCACATGTCTGTCACATTTAGACACAATGGGCTAGCCTGTAATTAGGAAGTATATGACCTCACTGGCTTTAATTGGGAGAAGCCTGCATCCAATCCGTTTACCAGATGATAGAAGGCAACTGGCATTAGAAGGGAAGTTCGGTGTCAGCTGGTAGAACGCACACAATACCTGCTATAATGGCCCCCAATTCATCATCACCCCCTCTACCATCAGGACTTTGTCAATGCTTTGCTCATCAATTTGCTTGTGTACCAACACAAGACATGAGGAGACAGATACTGCACCACAGAGAGTGATCACAGACCAGGGGAAAACAAAATTTAAAAAAAGGAAAAAAAACCCAGGAACTGCAATTTCAGCTTTGGCAAGGTAGAAGGGCAGGCACAGGGCCAAAGTCAGGTTTAGCCTAAGTGGCTATAACTCTGCTAACTTTACACCTGCTTACGCAAGACCAGAATTTAGCCCGTACTACCCACCAGGGTATGCTGTAGCTTAACGTACAAGAAAACCCAAATATTGAAGGTTGAAACCCCCCAGCAAAAGGCAATAATACGGGAAAGTCCATTTGTTGGAGGAAAATGCAGCAAAGAACTCCAAATGCGTCCTACTGCACAGAAAGTCCAATCTTGGCTTCGTTAAGAACTGACAGACACATCACACATCAATCAGACATTGAGTGTCGAAACCCTGCGAGATGTAAATGACACGACAGAAATCCTGCAACATTCCCAGTCCAGCTCCTGTTGTTGTTGAGCATCCCCCAAGGGGGCTGGGACATTTTAAACCGTACACCAGCCAAAACGTTCTCACTTGTAAAAGTAGCTGAAGGTCAAATACATCCTCCTTCCTTTTACATAGCTTCCCGCTACTATCCTGGAGGAGGGGAACCAGCCGCCCGCCTCGCTGCAAATTGCCACGAAAAGCCTACCCTGTGATGCTGGAAGTCAAGGGGAGAGGTGAGCTCAGGAGGGGAACGCACTCCAAAGCGGGAGATATTGCCAGTGCCATCTGAACACTGCTCTCTCGCGGGAAAGCTGAGCAAGCAGCCGGTGCCAAAGGGACTCCGCAGCCCCATCGATGTGGCTATGCTGGCTGCAGCTCCTGGCCCTTGGGGATGTAATCCATATCAAAACCAGGGTGGCCGGGAATGCGGTGCATCTATGTACAAGCTTTGCCTTTCACCCTCATCTTGGGTTCAGACCCTCTGCCCGGGCCAGACCTCCGTTTTGAAGAAACTGTCAGAATTTCACCGGCCATACCTGCACGGGATTTACTTCAGGGAAGGAATACTTCTGAGGTGCTGACCAGACATTATGAGGCCAGGGGAAACATAAACTGCCTAATGCAGTTATTCTGGCACTTCAATCTCTTGCTCTGCATAGTTTGGGTAGCCCTTCAGCACAACGGCAAGACCTACGCTTCAACAGAGATTTTGCAAGAGATGGCAAAATATTTATAAAGATATTTTTCCTTCTGCTCAATTAGATTAAAAAAAAAAAAAAGGCTGACATAGATGAACCGTTAGCACTATGTCTTATAAAAAAAATAATTGCCATAGGTGATATGCATCTGCTGCTGATCACTAACTGACCCACTAGAAGCTGCTTGTGGTCTACTCAAGCGCAGTGACAGAACAGGTTCACAGAGACATGGGATAATCGCGCTTTGTCGTTACTTAGGAGTACAGAGTGCAAATGGATGAGCTGGTACAAATAAATCATTAGCTTCTAATAGGAAAATCCTGAAAAAGAACAACTGCACTCCCAGCAGATTTCCACCTTTTTATAAAAATCCCTGTCAAACCTGCTAACTGCTTGGTCTTTCACGGCTGACATATTTTACTGGGGGAACTGCAAACATAAGCCAAGTGAGACAAATATTGAGGCACTAGGAAATGCACCAGGTACACAGAAATGAAGGATAAATCTACCCAGCTCTCCCACGTAACCAGTCCAACTTCTGCTCTTAGCACCGTTGATGAGCTCTAACACCAAGAAACTGGCCTCCTAAGAGACAGCCAAAGCACGCGCTAGCTGTAGCAAGGCCTCTTCCTCCCATTCGCAGTTCCCTCCTTCACGCCTACGCTACAACAGCCTGCTTCTCCACGTGGTTTCTGGTGATTTCTGTCTGCTCTTGGCCTGCTTCAGTTCTCCTCTGGCATCCCAGCTCATCGGGGTCATCCCACGCTCCTGCCCCACTCACCCGTGGGTCTGCCTGAAAGGCCCCGGAAAGATGGAGAGCCGAACAGGTTCCTGCAGTGTGCCCGATTTGTATTCCGCGCACAACTGGGGGACAGACCCCAGCCTCCAGCCACAGCTTTAGGGTATAGAGCCGGGCCAATGAGGGAGAGAGAAGCTGCCTGCTTACTCTTTCCAACAGACATAAAACATGATTCGCAATGTGTGCTCCCAATAAAGAGGGGCTACTGGGGTGGAATTAATAGCCATCGAGCATATCGTGTACTAGATTGATGGGTTAAGTAAGTAACCAAAAAAAAAAAGGCAAAAAAAAAAAAGCATGCAGAGCAAACAGAGAGAGGGAGGTTTATTGCAAGAGAAAGGGAGCAGGCGACGGGCCTCGAGGGCCTCCAGAGCAATTAAGCCCCCTCGCTGTTTTTGGCTAGGCAGGGCTGGCCGCGGCTGTGACTTGTGTGCAAGCCCGCGGACATGGCAAACTCCTCTCCGGAAGCCGCTTGCTGCTGCCGCCCCCGCTGTGGATGG
>NW_009646746.1:135245-140574 GCF_000708025.1 Charadrius vociferus | reverse complement strand
TGCACCGGTGCCGTGGGAGGGGGTGGGGATGGGGGAGGACGGGGCCCGTGCGCTGCACAAACGCGTGCCCGCGGGCTGGGAGAGCTCCCGAGACTGTGGGCAGGGGGTCTCGGTTGCAGGGAATGCAGCGCCCGGCACTGCACATGGCTGAAGAGTGGAAGAGAACATCCATTTCTTTAAACTCATCTTGCATTCAGCCAGCTGCATATAAATTTCCCTCTATCTCATCAAGCTCTCACTGTTTGGCCTCCTCTGACTGATATTGGCTCATCATACTTAATCTAGGGTGAAATTTCCTCGTCTGAGCTAAATTACTCGCAGCCATCAAGGGAAACGATATTTATTTTTCGTGGGGCTAATGACCTGTCCCCCGGACCCACCCACTGATGGTTATTTACTAGGGCCCAGATGCTTGGGCTCAAAATGAGTGCTAATGTCAGCGGGGGCCATTTCTCATTCAGGTCTCTGATTGAATTGGAGCGATCCCATTGACATTGACTCTGTGACTTTTAAGGCCATTACCCTCAGCAAGAGATGAACCTCTCATCATCGCTCCGACACTGACAGCTGATTAGCGACAAATTACAAGCGGGAAGAACCTAAGACTTTGCTGGGTGCGGGAGGGTGGGGGGAGGCAGAGGAGGAGGGATTCGGAGGAGGAAGGGGGGAAGCGCAGATTCGGGGAAGGTGGAGTGAGGAGCCAAGAAGAAGGAAAAGAGCGGGAGGGGACAGCACCATCCAGAAGGTGATGCAGCCTGTCGGCATCGGTACTGCTCTACAGGCTTTCGCCCAACGTGGAAAAGGGCCCAAAGGCAAAGGTTGGAGGGAGCAGTGGAGAGCATACCGACTGTGGGGAGCTTGATCCAGAGCAACGCTGGGAAGAATAACCTCCACCCTGAGTCAGTGGGTGAAGAACAGACAGCGGGGCCAAACCACAGCTGGGCAGTCAAAGCGCCATCGGGTGGCAGCAGGCTGCGCACCAGCCCTCTCGGGAACTGCAGGTCCCGCGAAGATAGAAAAATCTCCAGGAAAGCAAAAAGCTGCTGCTGGGAACTGGCAGCCTCAGGGGTCGAGTACGGCTCTGCCCCCAGCTCTCAGTGCGCACCCTCCGTCAGTCCCCTCACCTCACCGCCTCCGTTTCCCTGATGGCTGGGGGATGGGGAGTGACACCCACCCAGGCGCCACGGGGAGGTGCTATCAGCCACGGATGTCCGACACATCAAACGCTCGCTAAGCTGAGGGGAAAGCCGCCTTACAACCCTGATAGACGTTTTGGCCACAGCCCTTGCCTTTTCAGTGTTCTTAGTTAACCAGCAATAAGTAACATAAACAAAACCAAAAGCACTGTCATCGTGACATATTTCGCCAAGCACAGTGGTACCCGCGTTTCTCTTTTCACCGCTGTGACATTACTTAAGGATAAAGCTTTGAAAGACTCTGGGCCACACTCACAGTTTTGTTTCGAACCACAGAAACACAGCCGCTTCTGCTGTCAAACACAGGAACCAGCCAGTAACAAGCACCAACTTTCTGTACCAGCTCCTGCAAGAGAGAGAAGAGTGGCTGTTATTTTCAAGCTGCCAGACAAAAACTCCACACCTGAAAAAAAAAAGTGCTACCCGCTGTGGATACAGTTCTGATCCAGATGATTTGTGAGGCAGACAATGCTCACCTAAGTAAAAGGGAATATTTTTAGTGACACAATTAATATAAATGGGGCCATCCTGAAAGGCATTACAAGGAGGCTTGTTGCGCTGCAGTCCCGCATAAGCAGGCTTGGAGACTCTTTACAGCTCACAAAACACCAGGCCCATTTAAAAGAAAAAGTGGCATGAAATACAAACGGAGAAAATGCTTGCAAGGCTGAAGTGCCGCGGTCACAACTGCCCTCTCTGAAATAAAAACTGGCTTTGGATACTTGGGCAAACAAATGCAGTATGCCTAAGTACAGTCTCGGCATGCTGTGTAAGCACCTGAGCTGTGATTTCTGCTACTCGAGGTCTAAAAACCCAAATGGACCTTCAACAGCAGTCACAGGTGTTGGAATCTCAACCTGCATCCAAAGAAAAGTTGTTCTGAGGGAACCCGAGCCTGCGGCCAAACCTCCCCTTGCTGCTTCCTTACAGCTGCGTTTGGCAAGTGCCTGCCCACCGTTTCTGAGGAAAACCAGCAAAAGCAGCTGCACTGCTCTCCCTTCTCCCGCCCTTCCGCTCTCCTCTCCACACCATTTCTTTTATGGATCTCAGGAGTTCACTAGGAAGGATAACACATACTCAGACACCCTAAAAACCTCCTGGGGACTTGGCAACGAACAACGCATTGGACTAGCTGTACAACTCGTTGCATTTTACGGCCTGCTTAGAAAAACCGTGGTCTCATTTATGCTGATGTAAGTCTCCAGCTAACCCGTTCGCGTAGATTTAGATACCCCAGTGCAGAGCTGACGGGTCTGCGGGCAGGTTTGGCTATGGTTGACAGACTGACACATACTTTGCTGGAGAGTGCTCTTTACGCGTTACAAGCCTTGTCCCACCTCCTGTCCTGTGCGTTGAACACTCAGTGGCTTCCACAGCGTATCATACTAGGGAATGCAGGTTGTCTTTCTTCAGCCGAGCGTAAGCCACTGCCAGCATATCAGCAGGAAAGACGTCCTAAGGGATGAACATCCCTCCTGCTGCCAGCCCGGGCTCCATTCCTCATGGGAAGTTCCCTGGACTACGGCCCAGGTTTTACAAGATCCTGGTAGCAAAATTTCCACCCGAGAGACCACTCCATGAGCTCACCACCCTCACTGAGGTTCTCTTCATATAGGGAACTCGCACTGCAGCAGTCACCTCTTCCTCTCGCTCCATTTCGATCTCCCACAGCAGCCCCTCAGCGGGCAGCAAGGCGCCCTGCCCCTTCAGCGCTGGTCGAGCCTGTTTTGAGAGGAGGCACTGCCAAACCACCCCCTCCCTGGAGCAAGACAACGTGTACCTGGAACACTCAACAGAAACAACAACTTTCTACCAAAACCAGACTGGGTTCGCGGAGCTCTTTTTGAAGCACAAGCCAAAAAAGGTTAACTGGCATCCAGTAAGATCAGAACATGCTATTGATGGGGTGCACAGGAATGCTTACACCTTCCAACTTAGACAGTCTTTCCCCAAGAACAGGACTGAAAAAAGAGTATCTTTTCCCCTCATAATTAATTTGTCCAACAAATGCAGGGCTGTGAGGGTTTCGTAATCTTTTAGAGCAGAAAAGTTACCTAAGTCATTGAAGTAAATAGAGCTGTCACATGGCCAAACAAAACACAATCCATTCCCTAACTGCATCGTCACAACACTGGGTAATCAAACTACGTCCCGGAGCATACAAATACTGTACAAGGTCTTACATCATCCCTTTAAAAACCCAACACAAATAAAAAGGAAACGAAGAGACTTCTGGCAAGGCGTTGCGTAAGGACAAAACGAAGCTCGCCAGTCTTCGGAGGGTTGAGCGAAGCTGAGAGGTAAAAGCAGCTCCCACGCCTGGCTGCTGAGCAGCCGCGGGCAAGAGGAGGGATGGAGAGCCGGAGTGCCTGCGCACGCCGCACAGTTGCTGGGGTGGGCTGCTAAGACCACGCATCCGAACGGGCTAATGTTCCCCGTACCAGCCTGATTGGTCAATTTGGATGACATATTTTGGGCATCTCTGCTTACTCAGTGACTGCAACTTGTACACCATCCACAAATCCCCATCTGCATCTACAGATGGTCCACTTTTTTTTTTTTTCCCCTTCCTTTCTCCATTGTATGTAACAGCTCTTCGAGACCGCAGAAAAGAGAGACAGAGACGCGGGTGTACTGTATTCCGCTACAGAAGCCAGGCAGACATTAAATTCAACAGAATTAAGGAAAACCCAAATTCTGAATCTGCAATACTGTTCACTCTGTGCTGTCAAAAACCTGTTCCTCTGGTTCAAGCACGCACACGAAGCACAACCTAACAGCAGCTTTCAACACTGATGTACATTTATTGCAGGACAAACCAGAAAAAAAATAATCCTGTGGCTTTTTTAACAATATGATTTTTATTTTTACTTTCTTATTTAACACACTTTACTCCAGACTTTGTAAAATACTATCTTTTTGTGCACCTTTAGAGGAATGAGTAAGATTTACCCAAACCTGGGAATACTTAACTAAGCCTGGAAGACCTGCTGAAATGCCATAAGGAAACTGAGCTCCAGTTTTATTCGTGTTGCAAAATATCTACCTGTCTTCACATTTCCCCATTCCTAACTCTCTATTGTCTTCTTCACTATCAAACAGTCACACACAGAAGATGGAAGAGACCTTTTTCACTACTCATCCAGTTTCATTTTGCTTTAAGCTCTAGCGGAAGTGGATGAAAAGCAGGGGAAACAAGTTAAATAGAGAAAATGAAAGAAACCTTTTCTGCATACAGATACACTGCTTCTTTCAAACTGCTTCTTCTGAAGGAGGAGTTCATTTACCTGTATGTTAGTACTTCATGCCAGGCTGTTAGTGCTGTCAACCAAACGATTCTCATCACCCAGGGGTTTTGCCTAGGAATTTATTTGTTGCTATTCTTCATTGTTGTCATTGTTGTTAACTTCAAAGAAAACAAATAGGATTGCGAGCCTATCCGTGCTCCAGTTCTGCAAAGAACTAGACACGCATTTACATTTTAACGGCGGCAAAGGGAAGTCTTGTCCTCCCTCCTCTTATCGCGGAGTGCCACCCTCATTACTGAGCTATATTTTCCAAGCGCCCGTTGCATTCTTTTATACTACAAACATACCTCTTCCCCCTCCACACCTTTTTTTTTTTTGAGCATGTATACTGGGAAGTACTGCACTTGTAGAGCCCCACCTCGAGCACCCTTAGTGAGATTTAATTTACATTAGTCCAACTCTGAAAACACATTTCATACGATATTTTGCCAGCTGGGTCCAAAATTATTAATCCATTTTTAAAATGCAGACCATTTTGTTTTTAATCACACACTTCTATTTTGAGTTGGGTGCACTGTAATCCATGGAGTTCTGTAATTTTCCACTTCATTTATTTTGGATTTAATGAGCTGGTAATAATGTATATTTCCAGCTGAAATGACTGCCTGGAATGTGGAGCAGAAAGTCACAAAAGTGAAGAACTTGGGGAGGGGACGTTGCTGCCTGAAGTTTTATGAAAATGAAATTAAGCAACATTAAGACATGGAAGATTCAAGACAAGTCTGCTGTGTATCAGAGTGAAAGGCATGGCTAAGGGCCGATTTTCCTTTTTTAATACTTTCAATTTTATCATTTTTAGTACTAATTGCTACGCTAGGCTGAACC
>NW_009646746.1:132578-135201 GCF_000708025.1 Charadrius vociferus | reverse complement strand
TAACGGCCGAGGGGAAATCCCCTCTTCATTAAAGCCTCTGGACCAACTCCCACCGCCATCAGCCCGGGAAGACTCAGATGGTGAGACTCCAAAGTTAGGCTCCTACCTTTCACTCGGGCAGCTTGACAAAGGGGTTGATTTTCCAAGGCTTTGAGCGAGCAGCAGCTCCGAAAGACGCTTGAAAATTAGTCCACTTAATTAGAGGTAAAAATATGGGGCACTATTTTATACCTTGAAGTGTACTCTGAAGTACATGTCATTTCTTCCACGGCTTGAAGATGCAAACTGCTTTTCCTCTGCTCCAGGAAAGCTGCAATTTGATCCTAAGCCATAGCAACCACAAGTTTCACGTGTTAAGTGTATGTTTATGTCTAGTGTGTGTTCTTCCGCTCCCTCTGGGCATGTACAACTGATGCTATCATGCCATTATACCATCGATATCCTTTCGGTTTGCCAAAGAGGGATTAGGTATCTACAAAGTAGCTTTGTTTCATGAGAACATACGCAGGGTTTTCCTCTTGTTGAATTTTAAAATAATCATTTTTTTTTAACACAATACTAGGTACAAAATCAACTCAGCTCTCTATTCTTTGTCAGTCCCACCAAGTGCCAGAAAGAGAGAGTATTTACAGCAGCTATGTTAGACAACCGTGTTCACTGCTAGCACACACGTGCCAAATGTTGTGTTTGGGCATGGCTACTCCAGCAAGGAGCTAGCCTGGTCCGTTCTGTGTCATCCAGATCTCAAGAGGAAACTTGGCAAAAAACCTAGCCTGTCTCTTTAACAGTGAAACTGTTTTTAAAGATGATGTTTAAAATATTAGTTTAAATGCTACATTCACAGTCCTGCTCTGCAAAGTGTAAACAAAAGCTGATTAGCCAAAGACATTTTCCTCTGTAATTAGATTCACTCCTCAGCTTAAAAAAAAAAAAAAAAAAAAAAAGAAAAAAAAAAAGAAACTCATAAGGAAAAAGTCATGTGGTATATTTCCACTGCTCTACACAGCTATGAATAATGTGGCTCTGCTAATTGGTACCCATTAGGGCACTGAATTAGAATCCCACTGCCCCACACAGGCTGCCTTTTCCTGGTAATTATAACACTAGGAAGCAACCCCCCAACAATTTCGGGGCTAATCACAGAGAATCCTGTATGTAGTGTAACGTTGCATTATTCAAAAAGGTAATGAAATTCCCAGAAACATCAGATGCAGCAGGTACACGGAGATAATTTTGTTTTTATAACCAATTTCAGTCAGATAAATACTAGAATCCTTTCCAATTTTCCCCCCATGAAACTAAAGTGTCACCGAGATTTACAGCCCCCTCAAGTTCTCTTTTCAGAGGAACATTCATTTACATAAACAGATAATCCCAGATAAAATTTTCCATTAGACAAAGGTGAAATGGATCAATTTTCTCTGCCAAGACAAATCTTAAATCTTGAACAGATAGGGTCATTATTACACCAGGCCCATTTCAGAAATAATGTATTAAAAAAAAAAATCAGCCGATAGCAGCCATTTCCAGCTTTCCAATTATCTTTAAGAAAAGCTTATTCTGTGGACAATAAAGCACATTACTGCACAATATGATACAGTCCATAAAGATCACAATGTTTTATGAAAGGTTAAAGAAAGCTCAGCACATTTAGGGGAATGTCATAACCCACAAAGTCTTTCAAGACTTAACTGAAGCCACGCGCAGGCTGTGCAAATACTGTGCTACGGTTTGCAGTGCTCCCCTCCTGGTATCAAAACAGAGCAGGAGGAAGCATATGCCACCCCGGTTCCAGCCTGGCAATCGGGTATCGGCATGCCGTAAAACGGAAGGTAAAGGAGATGCTTGCGCAGCTCTTCTTCCTCCGGGGAGGAAGCGAATTCACCCATCCCTACTGTACGTGCTAGAGAGGAAAAGACGGTCGCTCCCGAATACTTACCGACCCACGGGGTCCCTCTGCCCTTGTCTTCAAGATCATACGGCTCTCCTCAACCCACAGGGATGTTCGACCACGCAAACAAGCACGAGGGAAGGTCACTGTCCGTCTGTCCCGCTGCCTTGCCCCCTCCCTCCACCTCCACTCCCAAGCGGGTTTCAGCAGGGGTGCAGCAAAAGCAAAAGCACAGCCTCTCCCCCCCCACACTGCCCCACACCTCCGGGGGATGTCCACCTACCGCCCGCTGTGGCCCTCCGCGCAATGCCCGAGCCGAGCAACTGGCTCTCTCCAGGCCTGGCCCAAAGCTCCAGAGGGGGAACGACGTGAGGCCGGGCAGCCCGGGGAAGGAATCCCCTCCCGCGGCACAGAGCCACAAGTTTGCCAGGCCCCTGGGAACGGAGTTTATGAGGGGTGAACAGCAGCAAGGAGAAAGTGCGAGAAATCACTGCCTAACAGACGCAGCCATCAAAGCAAAAACAAGCTGCAACTTACCCGACTCGTTTTTTCATCTAAAAGGAATGGGATTTATTTGCCATTTAACTAACTGCTCCTTACAAACATCACGTGAGGAACGCGCAGAGCAATGATACGGGACCGAGTGAAACCTGGCTGGCGGCAAGAAATAAGATCCCATCATTCGAGATAACCTGCAGGAAGGCTTTATAGTGATCCATGCCAAATCGGGTC
>NW_009646746.1:121118-132522 GCF_000708025.1 Charadrius vociferus | reverse complement strand
GGGAGAGCTCTGGAGACCACACTGCTTTAGGTCTGTGGATGTGCTGTCACTAGCGCTGAAATATGAGCAACAGGAATTCCTTGAAAAAGGAATGGAAACCAACAGGCACATCTGGAAATGCTTTTCCAAACTCTTCCTCTGTACCACAGTGTAAGGCAAAGTTATTTTCATTCATTGGTTAAACGCAGCACAAGACCATCACTCTTCCCCTGAGCAGGGACTCGATTCAGTGACTTTGTCTCTCGTGTCTTCTAATGGGTTCTTTTAACGCTTTTGCCGTGACGGGTGTTTTGGACCGAAAGCCCCGTGGAACAGAGCCTGCTGGCTGCCATTTGCCCTTAGAGCAGCTAGCACTCAGGATCCCTCCTTTCTCTTCCCTCTGGTCTCCACCACAATAGAAAAGGCCAAAACGACGGAGGAACAGCAACTCATTCACCTCTGAAAGGAAGGACACCATCCAAAGGCAATAAAGATGGCAATCTGCACAAGAAATTTCCTAACTTCTCTTCAAGGCTCTTCTGGCTTCGCTTCTTTCAGCGTATTTTTGAGACACTGACCTAAAGGTCGGTTTCTTCACACGAGCATGACCTTATCAAGCAACTGCTAAACCAGAGACTGGTCACGCTGTTCCCTCTAGAACCCCTTTCCCCAAAGCTGTTTTTCAGTGCTCGTGTATTTGAACCCCTCAGACAGAAAGCAAGGCGTTGTCAGAAGTTGCCCCATCCATAAGGGGAGAGATGGAGCGCTGTGAATCCCCATGGTAGCTAACTTGTTCTGTAAGAACAGGTACCACCACAGCTAACATCTGTACCGGTGAAAATCAGATCTCTTCATTCAGTCTAGCCACCCAACATAGAGACATAGCAAATCTGAAAAGAAAACTTTAACTGTCTGGAATACCTAATTGCTGGTAAAACAAATCACCACGTGACCAGTAAGGAAAAGCTTCTTCCTGCATTGCTAGCAACGCAAGTACCTTCTACTGACAGCAGAAGAAAAACCTGACATTATGCAACTAAACAATTATACTGTTCTATATAGCTATATATCCAGTTCATTAGTTAGCTGACAGCACTGATGTCGAATGAAACTATGCACGCTGTGTAAGATTAACACTGCTCTGAAATTAAACCTGGTCAGATTTTTCAACCAACATTTCTGCTTCTCTGTTTGTGCTATAGAAAGAGGACAGAAAGTCTACTGCCAACTTCTGTAAGTTGAAACTAATTGCAAACTATTGAAAGAATCACTGTGCAGAATTTCTGAATTATTACTGGAATTCTAACAGAATGCCTTCTGTTGGAAAGAAGGTGATTTTCTGTAAAGTAAATAAATGCCCCAGAGGTGAACTTCAACAATTACTTAATCACATAAAATACATCTGTTCTATCCCACCAGAAATAGGAAAAAGCACAGAAACAGCAACACTTCCTTTCAACTTTTTAAACTCTCTTAGCCCATGCAGAAAGGATCGTTGCAGTTCAAAGAGGATGCAAGGAAGTACAAGATAAAGCAGAACTTCATCTCTACCAACTCCATCTTTCAGACACATAGACACTACGATTTCACTCTCTGCAGTTTATCAACATGTAAGACACAGTAGGAGGCATGCCATTTGTGAGAGGCACAGAGTGTGCGACTTGGTAGTAGGTTCAGGCTGAGGAGAACAGATCTCAAAAAGGCTACAGGATCCACTGACCACTGCACAGACGTCACTGTAGAGAAGGGACTCGGGCTGCCCAAAGAGGGGTCGCTGGATCATCTTTCAACTTCAGATTTGGTCCCACATGCTTCTAAATAAAACAAGGTAACTGCTGTAACCCAGAAACAAACAAAACAAAAAAAACCCAACCAAGCAGGCTTTTCCTGTGAACCCGTACCACTACAGTAGATCAAGTTGGAGTCTGATCTGCATCACTGTACATTTCAGCTGCATTCCGATTGGCCAAAGATGTAGAAATCACATTAAAACAAAAAGAATTTTGATTTTTCAAAAGCATCAGGAAATGTGATTAAGGTGCAAAAATCAGGGTGGCTTGAATAAACAGATACTTGCAGTTCCCTAGAAGACAGGACATAGCTGTCTTCAAAATTTTAAAAAAGTGCTTTAATTTTGACCTGCGAAAGTATTCCAAATAAAGCCATACTTCCTTTAGCTGTTATGGGAAACTTTTTTCATGTGTGGAAATACTTACTATTGCCATTGTTGGCGTATCAGTCATAACATCTAATGATGTGGAGATTGTTGCCTTATAAAATTCACAGCTGGGTAGCTACATGGCTCAGGGCTAAAACCTATTTTAAAAATCCAGTGTTTTAGGAGGGAGAAGGTTTATTAAAACATTTCGCCCATTAAAAATATATGACATATCATCGGTCATTCCATGTGATGCGGTGCCAGCCCTTTTTTAGGCAGTTCACTTGGGATGACTGCTGAAAACCTGGCAAGCCTGTTTGACAAGTCCACATCACGATAATTTACTAGGCCAGCCAAAAAAAAAAACAACCCAAAACCCACAAAACAAAACGAGAAAAAAGCATTCCAGCAGCCTCAAAGAAACAAGAAATGCACCCGTGCCCCTCACATGATGCGCCCAGAAACTTGCTCTCACATATAGCCACAGTTGGTCTCTTCACGCTGACAGTCAGAGCCTGAAATTCAGAAAGGAGGTAATGGCTTGATCTCCTTGTGTCAGACGTTACACTGAAATAATAATGAGGCTGTAGTCTCTTTTTTTTTTGAAACATGGTGGAGACAAAAATGCTAACAAAAATGCTTTCAGCAATTCCACAGGTATTTGGCATCTGTTCCCAGGAGCTGATGCATGCTTTAACTTGGAGAACACAAAGACGAATACTGTGAGACTAAACAAAAAAAAAAAATTAAAAAAAAAAAATTAATCCAAATTGCCCTATCTCCTACCATTCACCCACCTGCGTTGTGTAAGGACAGCCTTTGGTATCCCACAGGAAGGATCCCAGTTTACGTGGAATAGATATAACTCACTCAGCTGTTAAATGGCTTTCCTGCCGCAGCAAAGGCTTCCTCGGGGACGCTGACGGTGGGATGCATACAACTATGTCCGGGGGACCCAAGAAAGCACAGCTCATCCAGTAGGTCTTTGGTCTTAAAAAGATCCCAGCTGAGCCTTTGCTTTGGACCAACTCTTCAGTTATTTTTATTCAGTTTTTTTATACTTGAAACAAAAATGTCACCATAGCTACCAGCCAGGAAAATAACCCTGACCTCACTGCGCATCCCCTTCTATGACACAGCATGGATACTGTTATTTATACTTACACTGTACAAGTGTTCCCAAAATGTCAGCCTTTCCTAACGATACTAAAGCGATTGAGAATTAAAGTGCAGTTCTGGGCAGGGAAGCGACTCTATTAAAACGAGAGAGACAGAGAGAGACCGTGGCCATTGTCCATAGCTGTTCCTAGCGGTCTTCCAAGTTCTATATATTAACTAAGCTTATGTACAAAAGCCATTTTTTTAACTACTGTCAGCACTGCAGAGTCAATACAGCAGCAATAGAGCAAGCTGTTCTGCCTCATGCCTCATCAACGTTTCTCACACTCTGTATCAAAGCACGAACATTAGCAAATTCAGCTGCCCTTCAAACTCCCAGCTCCAGTCAGGAGAAAGCATCTGTGGCTGTTCAACTCCTTGCAAGGCTGCCGGAAAACATCCTAGCTTGCCAGAAACTCTCATATAGCCAAGCCCGACTGTTCTCCACGACACATGGCCGTAGGACACACAAGAGAGCTGTTGAGCTCTGCTCCCTTCCCATCGCGCCACAACATCCACGCAACACTCCGATTACCACCCAAACCCCCTCCCCGGCAGCACAGACAGCTGGTTAGCTGTAAGCTTCCCTAACGCACTCGCGTCATCCAGCACGTCTACCAGAATCAAAAGATGTTAGAAGGGGAAGAGACACGCTTCAAGTGTTGGTAAGATCACTTCCTCGTGACACAGCAGAAGCTGACAGAAGAGTAGCTCTACCGGTATGTCTGCTGCAGAGTAAAAAGCTTTCAATCCAGGAGTCACTCAGAAGTCAGGAAGGCCGTCAGAAGGCATCCATCAGTCTCGCCGACTGCAGGAAAACATGAAACAGAATGAAGATGGGCTTTGGGCAAGAATAACAGAACTCTAACTCCTTATGGCTTGACGTGTACGGCACAAACAGGGAGTTAAATGACTGCCTCGTTTTACCCAAGTACGGCATCGTAAAAAGAGACTGTATTATCTTCATTACCAGGTTCCAGAAGAAGGAGCAGACGCATAACAGAATTCTCGAGGTCGGTCAAATTCAAGCATTCTACAGCCGCCTTTAGGATATGCTGATGAGTCGTGTATGACGGACAAGCTACGGTACAAAGCATGGTTGGTGAACCAAAGGTAAGGGCAAGGAAGATGCAAGCGGAGAACAACAGAGAAAAATTCTAACAAATGCTGTTAAGATTGTCAAACAACCTTCAAGGACCTTGCTTAATGTTTGACAACTTATAAAAAAAAAAAAATCAACATATTAGCTTAAATACATGGAATTAACTGATTAAAAGGTCACATAATTTGATGAAAAAAGGAGAAAATAAGGCAGGTAAGTAGGCTACCGACTCCCTCCCTCTCTGCTCTGCAGAGATTTTTTAGACCAAGTAATTGCTGAAAAGAAGTGTTCCTAGGGCTCCCAGCCTCACATCGAGATGGGACTGGGGCATCTATGAGCACAAAAAGTAGACAAACAAAAGATAACGCAAAATAATCTATGAGAAACAATTGCAGGGTTTGGTAGTCATACTTCATTCTTCACTGACTTCCCAGAGCTTCCTAACACGTTGTCTCCTCCATACGTCTTCGCACTTAAAGGTCTCAATGACTTCAAGCAGCTAGACAGACAACGAGGATGAGAGAGGGAAGATCATGGGATTCCAATTTCAGTACTCAAGATAACTCAGGAAAACCAAAAATCTCGTAAGAGATCTCTAAGTAAGTGGCAAAAAACAATCCTGGCTGATAGGGAACAATATCCACAGTACAGTCAGTAAAACAAGACCATGGTTTCCTCCCCGTTTCCCAGATCTTGCCACCCCAAAGCGATTTTGGAAGCAAGGCAAACCTTTCCGTTGACATGTCCAAGTCTCAAACTACACCACTGCTACTTAGCAGAGATTTTGGCATTTAGCAACACAGTCAGGAAAGAAAAAAAAAAATATCATCATTTGCATGCGCTCGTCTTGGCAGAAAAAGAAAAAACAAGACAAAAGTAAGCGCAGTGAGATAATCCCAAACGCCAAGTACACAGGCCTTGTTTGGGATTAAAGCAGCACTTCACAGACCAAATTTAGGAGCACAGTAAAAGTTTGGAAAGGATTTTGAAAAAGGTCAAAACGACTTAGCAGTACAAATCCTCATCAGAACCAAAGGAGAACGTCTCTCTCCTGTCACATTTACAATGACATTCAAATACCTACAGAGGTCAGTCAGCAAGAGTGTGGATTTAAAACAAAAGTGTTGGACAGGGCACTTAACGCCCCTGACACCCAGAAATCATTCGGACTGTCTGCAGAGCTCAAAACATGTTTACACATCACTGGAAATCCAGACTGTCTTCTCTCTCTAATGCTCTGTTGACAAGCTACTCAAGAAATTACGATCGTGTAAACCACAACTGTAGGACAACTTTACAGAAAGGCTATTTTGACTTTTAACAGTGTCTTAGAAACATGATCCCCTTTTGGGAAATTTGCTGTCAGACTTGGACCGGGCGAGAGGAGACTCAGACTTTCACAGGAGCACTCTGGTTCTTAATCTAGCAAAGTCAGAAACCCACACGCTTGTCCAAGAGTGAAATTACCGTATCGACCAAAGCTGTCCACAATTCCTGGAGTTTCACCTTCATTATAAATAAATCAACTAAACTCACCACAACTAGAGAAACAAAACCTTGGTGGTCAAAATAGATTGTCTTGAAATGCCTTCTGTCCTGGCATGAATTCCAGCTGTGACAAAATTTTATAGGCAAGCTAGAGTTCAAGAAACCTTTGAATATGAAAAAAAAAAAAAAACAACCACCCAAACACTATGCTCCTAAATGCAGAACTCCACAGAAAGGAGTTTATTTTTTTCCCTACCTATTTCACTGGGAGCAGGCTGTTGTGCTAGGAAACATCATCCCACATGATTACGCCGCTTTCAAAACAGCTTCTTTCTTTCCCTGAAAATACCCTAATTTCTCCCAAAAATTCCTTTATTGTCCCCTCACCACTTACGCCTTGAAAACCTATCCAGAAACAAGCCATTTGTCAATTAATTCCAGTTCTTTAGGTTCAGGACTCCATTACGCTGCACGATTATTCATGTGCGTCTGCTTAATACGGAGCAAAAAGATGCTGCTAAATTGGAACAAAAAAATAGCATGCTGGGCAGAAGAGGTGCCTTCTTCCATTGTGTGCACAGTGCATTTTTGCTGACTGTAAGCTCTCGCACGGCAGGAAAAAGCCCAAATGCCATCCTTGCTCTAGCTATTGGCAGCTGTTCTCTTATCACCAAAGAGAATTTATCGCACCACTGACAGATGCTGAGATTCAGAAGCCGGAGCTGAAAGCCAAAGGGATTGAATCAGAAAACAAAAACGCCCCCCCCCCCCAAAAAAAAAAAAGAAGGAAAAACCCTACCAAAGCAAGTCACTTCACTGCACACATCGCACATGCATCTCTCCACGGGGAAGAGGAAAGAGAGCCCAAACCCCCCACGGCAGATGTCAGGCGTTGTGTTTCGGGCACTCCTGGAGGCCACTCAGGCTCGATACCGAGGAGCGTCACGGGAAAGCACGGAGAACTTCACCGCTAAAATCCTAGCGGGGACACTGCACGGAAGAAAGATGTATCTTCAGGGAAGAGGACCTTGCAATCAAGCTTGCTTGGTATTAAGGGCACTGTAATTATCAAACACAAGATACTCGCGTTGCTAATGCTCTCTCATGAAGAGAGTTTGTTGATCGGAGGTGTCCCAGGATTTCTGTTCTTACACACACGCGCTCCTTCAGAGACTCAGACTTCCACAAAGCCACGAACCTTGTTTTCTTATATTGAACTCTACCACATATCAAGGTCCAATAGTTAATTTCACAGATGCTTTGCTTACGTCCAAAAAAGGATGAGACCAGATCTATTTGTTTTACATGACAAGGGGCTTTACAAAACTCTAATCTCTTGATGTAGCTGTCACTAAACATGTATTCTATACACGGCCCTTTGAAAGTGTTCTTTGCACGTTGATACAGAACCACAAGTGCTTTATGCGCATAAATAAATACATGGTCTCTATGGTCATAAACCTGCACCTCTATTATATTCGCAGGCTTTGCATTGAAACATACTCCTGAACGCAGTATTCTGAAATTTAACTCCTTCTTCCCGTCCCCAGGGAAAAATACAGTTGTTTTTAATCACAGGCAAAGAAAAAGCGAGCTACACACCGACACAGCTGTAAGCGTGACGCAAAGGACACCAATACCGTCAACAAACAGGCCCAAACACATTTTCTCAACTAAGGTCCAACTAATGACAGATTTTATCCCTGGGCACTAAATTGCCTTTTCCGGAAAACTCGGACCAAGCCAAATTGTCCCACGCCAGCAAAATCCAACAGCAGGAAAAGGAGTCCCGAGGCACCTCACATTTCTTTGGTCGCAACAAACATGAAAAGCCAGAACCACCCCCAACAAATATCAGGAGGAGGTGTTTTGCTGGACACACTAGAAGAGGGGGAAACCCCGAGCCACAGCCTTTTCAGGAATACTGGCACTGACCCGACGTGCACAAGACACGGCACTGCCGGGATGAGAACCCACGTCACCGTGTCGGTTCTTTGTCAATTCCCGAGTGGAGGAAGAGGCACCTCCTGGAGCTGGCGAGGACACCCGGCTCCTCGGCGGCGGGACGCCGGGCCATAGCGCAGTGCCAGACTGACACCTGG
The DNA here is from genome assembly GCF_000708025.1 of Charadrius vociferus. Taxonomy (NCBI): domain Eukaryota; kingdom Metazoa; phylum Chordata; class Aves; order Charadriiformes; family Charadriidae; genus Charadrius; species Charadrius vociferus. The sequence goes on along the minus strand of NW_009646746.1, from coordinate 124,535 downwards.
AGGGAGAGCCAAGCATGAGCTCGGGGACAGGGCGCTCGCAGGAGAGGCATGCCCCTGCCTTTGGGGAGTCACTCACCCCCACAGCCGCCTGGGATCCTCTTATCACCCACCCGCCCTGCAGAGCCTCCTCTTGTCCAGCTGCAGCAGTGCTGGGACAGGCCTGCTAGAAATAAGGAAACCGGGGGAAAAAAAGAATTGTTTCAACGCCGCAAAAATCAGCACGAAGAATATTTTCAGCCTTTCAGTTTCAAAATTGAATCACTTTTTTTTTCCCCCCCTCCCATCTTGTAATAAGCATTAGAGAGATTGTGTTTGGATAATTCTTCTTACAAGTCATTTGCCCCCTGTTGCTCCTCGAAAAAACACAGCAGAATGGAGCAGGGCATAAAAAGATCCTGTCGGTACTACAGAGCAGATACCACGCAGTACAAATAAACTGGCTGTTTATTTGTCAATTTAAACCTTTCCTAGGTTTTCCCCAAACAGCAGGCAAAACAGAGGTTACGGGGTTATACCTCATGCGCCTCAAGAGGGCATTGTACAGGTACACTGCTGACAACAGGAGAATGGAACTCAGCAGCACGCATTTAGGGTTAACAAGAAACAGTCTGGCGCATCTGTGATCCCCTCAGCCGCCTCTTTGAAAGCATTCCCTACCTTTGTCTGCACAGGTGATTTTAGTTCCAGCAGAAAAGTAGGGAACCTCACAGGCACATTCATCTTTACTCCCAGTTAAGCTTATCTGCCAGTAAAATTCGGGATACAGTACAGGAATTAGGGCAAGCTACTTACTTACCCAAGAAGGTCAATTTAGGTCAAAGCTATCTTGCACAGATGGCTAATTTCAATCACTTACGCATACATCACAATTGTTCAATAAGCTCAAAATAAATAGTGTAAGTAATTAATTTAAAGCTGCCCTAATTGTTTCTCCATTTTCCCTATTAACTTAACCTATAACACTTCTCCTATCAAAACTTCAAAGCTTTAACTTAACAGCCAATTAAAGCTTCTTTTATTAAAAAAAAAGTGCTGTCAGCTCTGATTCCTTCTGACTGAAGTCTCTGAAGCACTTGGGATTCCATTTAAATTGCACAGGGCTTAGAAACCAAGTGTTTTTTCCAGGTATAATGTTCTCAGTGAGCTAATGATTCGATGGACAATTAAGACTAATTACAGTTTTAACTTGGTAGCAACTTTCTAAGCAGTATTTGGCTTGACGAAAGTGAGTCACCACTCGAGCGAACAATCAATCTCCTCATTTGTCATGGGAGCTGGCAGGAACGCAACTTCCTCAGCTCAGTTTCACCGTGGCAGCGAGAGGCTCCTCAGGACAGTTGGAAATCACTCACCTGAATTAACGTGGCAGCTATATTCTTATGCCTTTGAATGCATGTGTCTGCATAAACATATACATTCTCCCTCATCCTCCAAGTAGGCACTGCAAAGAGAAAAGCCAGGAGGACACCTGTTAGGAAAAAAGGTCGCCACCATGTAGATACCTTTCTTGTTAGCTCAGTTCCGCTAGTCTAGTTCAGAGATGTTACCTTCCCAGTACGCAAAATTGACCAAAACAGGACAGAGTCCTATTTTTAACACAGGTGATGCAGGTCAGGTAAAAATGGAACTGTTCTTCTACCGCAGAACAGAAACATCAACAGCCTATGAATTATTTCCCTTTTGAGTAAGCTACCAGGTAACACCTTTGCGGCCTCCGAAGATTTTGTTTCTGGCAAACTCTGGTATCTAAATTCTCAGTCCTCCCGTGACCCTGCTACGTGTGAGACTCGCCAAGCCATCTCCCGAGCATTGGCCAACAGCTCTTCTCAGCACCGCACCGTTCCTCCGCAAGGTGTTTTATTACACCGTGTTTCCCTGCGTACCTAATGCGACTCTGCTGTCTGCAGAAGGGATATCCTGTGCTCCATCCTAAATATAGCCAGCAGTACGATCCAGATCTCTCCCCCGCCTATCAAAAGAACTATGTCTGTGGATCTTCTTTCAGAATACATTTTCTCTGTGTGTCTTTCGTAAATCATTCTTATTAATTTCGTTCCCAGCAAGGCCAGGGGAAGGGAAAAAACCAGAAACAGAGAAGCCGCATGGAAAAAAAGACAGAAACTAAGTAAAACAGAAATGAACCATTCAGAGACACGCTTCAGATATACCCCAGAAAGGTGAGAACACAAGGAAGTTTCCTAAAGCTCATCCTGCTGAATTATTGCTATGAATCCAATTCCTCTGGGTAATTCTCCAAAGCTGTGTGGTACGTACAGGAAAAAAAAACGCCTCCAGCACGCAGAACAGCTGAAAAGGACGGAGAAGGCACGAGGAGCTGTCAGGAGGTCTGCAGAGGCAGGAGGAATACAGTCTTCAGAACACAGACATTAAGAAATCTCAGAGAATGATCGATTAAGAGAATTTAAGAGCTGCTGTTAACCAGAAGCAACTTAATTTGGGTAGCCAAATGGTGCAACATGGAAATTTGGGGGTGATGTAGCACAGCTGGCTATAATCCAGCATCTAGGATTCAAACACCTGGTCTTTACTGTCATTCTGGATTTCATACGCCTGTCACCCTGCACCTTCTACTTCACAATACAAAGCTCTCTGCCCTGGGAAAATCTTTCGTACTCATCACACCACCTTGGAAAAACGCTATCAGATTGAGTTTAATAAGACAAAAAACCTCTGAAGAATTCCGCATGTAACTTTACTGGAGGGGAGGAGCAAGTAAAAGAGGATTACCATTCAGCACGCTTGCTTGAAAACAAGAGCCAGGCAATACCTACCGAATTACTTCTTCCTCCCCCCACCTTTTTTTTAATTAGGAAAAAAAAGTGAAACAGAACTGGCATAGAACCCATGACTTTTCTTATTTAGGCAAAGAAAATCCTTTGGAAGAATCTTCTTCGTTGCTAAGATTTTTTATATATTTTTTTAATTCTTCATAGAGTATACAGATAAATTAAACCAAGAACACGCTAACAGTCGTCACCACAGTTAACCAGAGACTGTTCCTGCAAGGCGCAAGCACAATTCCCACAAGCGAATACAACCCTCAGCATTTTCTTACTCCGCGTGTCTGTTTCTGGCCTCCATTTTAGACAGGTTTGTGCCATTCGGGTCTACCCGAGAGAAACAACTGCCTTTCCCAACGAAGTATCTTCCTCCAAAAGCTTCTCAGAGACGCGCACCACCTCCTTTCAGCCCAAACTCCCCGCTGTGACCGTGAGGTAACACCTCGCAGGGTATCCTCCCCTGGAACAGCACTGACTGGAGAGCAGCGCTGCGCCTTGCACCGCTCCCGCCCGCTCCGGCACACGGCACACGGCACACGGCACACGCAGGCCTCGCACCGGCCCCTCACCCCACACTCAACTCCCGCCTCACTTGAGGCGCGTTTCCCTCTACAGC
>NW_009646746.1:90575-120666 GCF_000708025.1 Charadrius vociferus | reverse complement strand
CCTCTTCATCCTCTCCAACGAGACGGTCAACATCTGGAGCCACCTGCTCGGCTTCCTCCTCTTCTTCACCCTGGGCATCTACGACCTGACGGCCGTCCTGCCCGCCGCCGGCGCCTCCCGCGAGGACTTCGTCATCTGCTCCGTCTGCCTCTTCTGCTTCCAGGTAGGGGCCCGCCGCGGCGCGGGTGGGAGAGTGCGCTCCGGGCAGCTCCTTCGCTTGGGAAGGAGAGCGATAAAGGCCACTCCTGGAGCTTCCACACGCATCCCGCGCGTGGGACTGCAGAGCTCAGGTCAGACCTGGGAAAGCATCTCTCACACAGCATCGCTCGAGCTGGCACGCGGGGGGGCTGAGATGATTTTGACCTGTTTACTATATGGAATAAACCAGGGAGGGCTGAGCATAGCTGCCGTAGGAGAGAGTCTGTGAAAAACAAGTGAAGTGTCCAAGGCCATATTTCAGAGCTTTGGCTGGGTGCTGGGGTTTACTAGGGACTGGTGTGGCTCCCAGACAGCACCAGTTACTGCGGGAAATGGTCACCCACCAGAACATGAGAATCGGCCATGGCCTGATGCTGGTCTGGAAGGGCAGTAGGGTTTGTGTTCTAACTTTGTACCTTCTCTGTCAGATTAAATCTGTTCTCAACAGCAGACTGCAAGTGTGTCATCATTTGACCGCTGAAGCTCCTGTGCAGTGTGCTACCCCTAAAAAAGCGTGCACAGCCAGCAGCAGAAGTTTTGACAGGATGACTCTACAGAGGGCTGTTGGTGCTCCCTGAAGAGTACAGGATGCCTTCGGGTAGCTCAAAGTGGGGAAAACTCTTTTGCCGGCCTGGAGAGCGCTGCTGTTGTGCTTATCCCTGTTGCTGTTGAGGGTTGCAGAGAAAGACTAAAAACGTTTCTCAGGGAAAAAATTTCATGCCGGCCTAGAAGTAAATAAGTGGCCTGTGCAAACGAGTTTAACTTCTTGTGTGGTCCCACAGTAATGTGGGTGCTGGGCAGTCGGGGCAGATTTGGGCTTTGGTTTCTGCTTGCGGTAGTTTGGCCAAGCAGAATTCATCGTCCTGCTGTACGCGTGCCCACCTGGTCTGCTCCCTTGTGTACTGGCTTCTTTCTTGGCCTCTTGCTCTGGTTGTACATGTGCAACTTGGGCTTGTCAAGTCTTCCAAACTTTTCTGGTCATTCTTCCATCTGCCAGAGAAGCTTATGTTACTTTTTCTTGATTACTGGCAGAAGTCATAGTTTCCTACACCAAGTTGCACTGCAAAACACGTAACGGGTGAGTCGCGTACTCTAAGCTTCAGAATTTACGCTCGCAGTACTCCCTGTTGATTTTTATGAAATTAATGCATCCTTGTTTGAACATTTGTATAGGTCTGTATGCTTTGCTCAGTAGGATATCATCTTTTCTGTTGCCACCGCTCAGAGAAGACCAGCCGACGATGGATGGCTTTAGATTATGCGGGAATTTCCATTGGTATCCTGGGCTGCTATGTGTCAGGCGTGTTTTATGCATTTTATTGTAACAACGTAAGTTTGAAGCACGTGTTTATGTAACGTTTAGTTCCTGTGGTCTCACTGTCGTAGTTTCTGTGTTGTCGGAAGGGCGTTCACTGCAGTGTGTCCAAATAGAATATTAGTCAGCAGAGGTGGAAACTGTGGCAAGTTCCTTATGACAGGAGTAGAATTTTGCTTGCTGAAGTGATGGGAAAATTCAGATTATCCTTTCAAGCTGTCGGTCACGCGAGCCTCAACACAATATTTCAATTTGTATGAAGGCAGGGTAAACTTTACAGGTCCTGCCATTGTCAAATGCGCGAGGCTAATTATGGGTTGCATCCCCATCACAAGTAATTCAAGCATCGTTTCCCAGTAGATAGCCTACATGAGGCAGAAAAAACTCTATTTTCTCTTTATGTAATAGAGAACAACTAAAATTGGTTAGCTTCAGCGGCCTACCTTACAGCCATGCCTGCAGGGGATGCAGTGAACGAGTTTGCTTGGGCAGAGGCATATTTAAAATGTTCTGGTGAAGGCACTACTTGGAATAAATGATGTTCTACCCCGTGTAGCCGAGCAATAGAGTCCCTTCCCGTCAGTCTCAGTTGATAAGTGCAAGGTCATTCATTCAAACCCTGTCATCTGTCCTCACAGCAGTGACAGGAGAACTGCTACATCATTACGTTTAGTAATGTAAAAAAATGTAAACTTTCTACCCAGAGTTTGCTTTTACACAGGAGGAGAATGAACACCCACAAACTTTCTTTTGTTTCTTTTTTCCCCAGTACTGGCGTCAGGTATATTTAATCACTGTGCTGGCAATGATCTTGGCAGTATTTTTTGCTCAGATTCATCCCAGTTACCTCACGCAACAGTGGCACAGACTGCGCTCCATCATCTTTTGCTCAGTGTCTGGATACGGAATTATTCCCACCATCCACTGGGTTTGGCTCAACGGTGGCATTGGCGCATCTATTGTACAGGTAAAAGAAAAAAAAGAAAAAAGATTCCCTCTTGCTTTTCATTTGCCATCTTCCTTCAGTCCTCTTACACTTCAGGAAACGAGGGGGAAGCAGCGCTAATTAAAATTTCTTTGAGCAGAGAATTCTTTTGGACGATATGATCCAAATGCAAACACTTAAACGTTCATTGAGAAGCAGTAAACAGGTTGAGTAGATTAAATCTGCTTCACCGATTTAAAACTGCGCCCTGAGAAGGAAAGCTGGATACTAATGTGACCGAGCACAGCTGCCTGAGGGACAGAGCAGCCTCTGCGGGTGGACCGCACCCTGGCTCACCCCAGGGCCAGGGCCAGGAGGGAGGAGCTGAGCCGGCTGCGGAAGGGAAAGCAGTCTCTCAGTCTGCTGTCCACAGTGCTCCGGGCTGTCGCCTCCACAGCTCTAGCCAAGAGCGGGGAGCCAGGAGACGCTGACGGGATGATTATTTGCTTCCGCTTCTGCTCCCCGGGTTGGCAGCAAAAAAAAAAAAAAAACAACCCACACCTGTATTTTCCTACTCAGCCCTCTCTCTCTTACGCAACCCTCATTTAACATCGCTGTGAAGTTACTGAACTATTTTCCTGTTCTTGTTTTACCACTTACAATTATGCTTTGAAAAACAAACAGTGCAGTACAGCTAATGGCAGTAAAGGATGCCCCAATAAGAAAACCCCAGAAATCATTGCAGTTACCCAGGGACCTCATTGTGCTGAAGAAAACATTCGCTTCTCACAGTAAGCAGTGACTGCATGTTCTCACACTGGCTCTGCTGGACAATCGTCACATGGGGTGATGCTTCAGCCCAGTCCAGAGCTGCTGTTGAATGTGGAAGAGCAACTCTTAGAAGTACATATAATCTTTAGACACAGCACTTAACACTGACCTTCTAAAAATCAGATAAACAATAGTTTCCCCACCATGTCTTCCCCTGTTTAGTTTCTCCTGGTGTAGCAGCTATGCTGTATGTTTTGTTTCTGTACTTGAGAAAAAAGCTCCACTTCTAGTAACAAAACTTTCTGTTAAGTAAAACAGAAAGCACCTCTTGAATGGTTTGCTTATTTACCATGCAGTAGGTAGTACTCCTCCTCTGGCTTTGGGTTCTAGAGACTGCAATGCCACCCCATAAATGAGATGTGCGCTGAAGTCATCCTTCTCTCTTGTCCCGGCCATCCCGCCTAAGACGAGTGTATTGAAAGGTATCCTTTTACTGACAAATTTCACGTCTGCTGCACAGAAGCACTAAGTAGCTCGTGTGTTGAAGCAGAGAGATCGTGATAAAACAAGTTTCTTCCCATTCAGATTTTCCCAGACTTTGGCATTTGTTTCCCTGTTGGATTTTGTCCATAGATAACATAAGCAGTGAAGTAAGATTCAGTTTTGTCATGCCTTTTTTATCTTCGGGGGACTTTTTTTTTTCCTATTTTTACCTCCTAACAGAATAGGAGAGCTTCCTTTTCTTTTGCAGGAGTTTGCTCCGCGTGTAGTTGTCATGTACTTCATCGCTGCTGTAGCTTTTCTCTTCTATATTTCCAAAGTTCCAGAAAGATACTTCCCAGGTAGGAAATTCTCTTCTGGGTGGTTTTTTTTTTCCTGCAGTTAAGCTTCCTGCAGTGTCGCGGTCCTTGCTGCGAATCCCGAACTTCCTGTGAGCAAACAGGTTGGCCGTGTTCTACGTGAAGTATTCTCATATAGAGTAAAACACTGCGTGTATTTGCATCGAGAGCAAGCAGACAACTTCTGATCAAGTTCGTTAAAGAACTTTAACTGCCTCCCAGCAAGCGGAGTATGTGGTTGAGCTTTGGAGGAGACTGGTTGCTAACTGTATTGCCTAAGTTATTGCTGAATTTCACAGCTTAAGCACTTGCCTTTGTTCTTTCGCAGGACAGCTGAACTACCTCGGCTCGAGTCACCAAGTGTGGCATATCCTTGCAGTGGTGATGCTGTATTGGTGGCATCAATCGACAGTGTACATCATGCAATATCGACACAGCAAGCCCTGTCCCGAGTATAGCGCGGAGTTGTGAGTCAAGGTAGGGCAGTTTTCAAACTCGTTGGAATATGATATCCTAACAAGTACAGGGTTAAATAGTCCTGGTTTTGACTTGTCACAAGTTTGAGTCAACCTCCGTAATTAACTCCCCCAGAGAAAATGCTGACTGGTGTAATACTTGCTTGTAAATAAACCAGTACTTATCTTGGTGCCAGGCGCTCTGCTCCTCTCTACTGCGTTGTGGCATGAGGCTCCATCAGACGGCCATGCCCTTAAGCAGAGTTTCAGAACAGGCTGGACAGGGCTCTGCCAGATCCCTTTCAGCTTTGTTTCACAATTTTAATAGCCTCAAGCCGTCGTTAGTATTTATTCCCAAATAGCCTTTTCCTCAGGCTTCTGTCAGGTTTTCAGCCTAATAAGCATTGATCTGGATTTTTTGAAAATCGTGGGAGAGTTGATAATTTCATGTGCATAGTAAGTGGCTAAACTTCTTTCTCCACTGTATTTCAGAAGCACTGTGATGAAACATCTCACTTTGAGGGTCTGGACCTTTCCTAACGAGCTGAGCTATGAAGTTAAGCACTGAGGCAGTTCCTTTTCTGGCTTCAGGACTGTTACCCGCTTGCTGGGACAGTATATCATTTGGAGTTTGGAAGAAACCAACAGCGTAGCCCAGAATCTGATACTCATCTTCTGTTCTGCAATCAAGTACCAAACTGGTCTTCCTGGCACGGGCCAATGGAAAGGTGGGCTGTAAACTCAGCGTTCAGATCACAGCAGAATTTTTTTTGCTTAGTAAACACAAACAACAGAACTCATTACCCTTACTGAGCTAACAGGCCCAAATACCGGAGTTTCAGGTTTTGTTCAAGCGCATAATTAAGAAACCACTCCTGGCAGCGTGCTTGTAACACTACGGTAACTGTGGGACCTGGTCTTGGAGGTAAATCACAGCGGTACGGTGTGTTACATCCTTCAGAGTCTTTGCCTCAGTGACGTGCTTACGCTTCAGCATTGGTACAGTCATGTATAAAATTGAGTTCAGTGGACTCATGTACTTTTCTGGACAAGCTCTTTTCTTTTTTTTTTGAAAGATAAGATCACTTGTCATCCACCAGAGCTATATCTTCGTTTCAGATCTTAAAAATTGCCTCCCCTACTATGGGTAGTGCCATTACTGCAAGAAATTTCTCTAGCTCCCGTTGGTAATTTAGAATTATATTCAGAAATATTTCAGGAGTAGCACTGAGGCTGTGTGTTCACTTTACTATCTTGCAGTCCATACAGTTGCTAAGAAGTTTTCTAAGTTACACTTGTTTAACAGAATGAAATAACACACCCGCAGTAATCACCCTGACGGGGATTCAAATCACTGAACTTTGGCCTTTTAACCTGTGATGTATTAGACTGTACTTGCAGATTTTCTTACTGAAAGTGACTTACTGCCATAAGCTTGCCGCAGTCAAAAGGGTTGCCTTGGGTTTGAGAATCCGTCATGAAACCATCTCTCAGAAACACAGCACTAGGGAGACACGAGATGCGCAGGTCATTAGATAGCTGTAGCTCCGCATCATTAAGCTCAATGGGTTTTTCAAACAGGATTGGAATTATTTGTAATTTAGGGTTAGAATCAACATTTTAAAGTGGCTTCTGTCTATGAGCTGTGCGTGTGTTTACAGTTCAGTTGAGCAGTGCTAGCAAATGCTGCCGCTCCGCACAATCAAGTGTTAGTCAGCATTAGCCATTTGGCAATGGACATTGGGAGAGATGAGCCATTTGGACCCTGCTCGCCCCCCAGATGCTGTTATGACTTGAGCCCAAGCAGTCAATCTTGGGACCAGAGCTGCTGAAGGACACGATTGCATCGGCACGGCTAGCGTTAGAAAGCAGAGATACCCAAACTCTTCCTGTGTTGACCACAGGCAGAAATGTTCTGTTCTGAGATGATAGTCGTTACAGCTCGCCCCGTTACCTGCAGCGTGGTCTGTGATAGGGTCCCAGCAGCTTCTCTTAGATGTTGTGATCGTCTGAGAGCAGCCCGCTTAGACGCGCTGTCAGGGGCCTCGCAACACTTCAAACCAGTTGTGTTGCACCTGAGGGCCTGGAGGAGAGCGCACTGCCGTGCAGGGGGGAGGGAAGGCGCAGGCAGCCATGCGACAAGCCGCGTAACACCCAAGAAGCCCTTAATGAACTGTCGGCTTTGTCAATGCAGTCCTGTTGCCTCCTTCGTTTGGGAGAGGGTTTTCCCTTGATGGGATTTCATTTACGCGGAGGGGGAGAGGCTGGCTTGTTGCAGTGCCCTCCTTGGGGCAGACTGGCTGCCGTCAGGTGTCCCCCAAAGCTGCCTCCTCCCCGGGCTAAAGGAGCACAGCTCCCGCAGCCTTTCTCGTCAGGGCTGTGCCAAGGAGATGCGGAATAGTGACGGAAACGTACTGTTAGGCACCTGAGCTCTCAGCGGGGATGGAGAAGGCAGGATGCTGACTTCACTACTTGTACGCTAGAGAGTAGTCTTAACTGTCCCTTAAGTTCGGCCACTGGTTTTGGGTTGGTTTTGTTTTTTTCCACTCAGAAACAAGCAGTGGCAAGAACTGACTTTGCATTTAAGATTCATCTCCCAGAACTTTGAGCCTTTCAGTGTAAACACTGATTTTGTAATACTTTTTTTTTTTTTTTTTAAAAAGTGACAGCCAAGCAAATTTCAAGTGCACTAATTACTACTACTGAAGCCTGACAAGGCAGCTGCAAGTATAAAAGCTTGTTTCCAGTGTTATGTGAACAATAATATTTGAAGAATGTGTTTGTGTATTGAAAGCATACTGATTTATAGTTTGCTAATGTATTTTTTTTTATGTAAACTCTAACTGCTGTAGCAGATTTCACTGGGTAAAGAAACTGATGGCAAAGCTGTACATTTTTATTATCCTGACAAAATTTGCCAAGCTGCATGATGGTCTTTTCTGTACATACTGAACCCGTAAATAAATTTCAGTTCATTGGATGGTTACCTGGAGTACCACCATTGGTACATCTCACATAGTGTAACGACAGACGTGAATTGCTCAACCACGCAACTTCTGTTACCTCCCCGGGGTTTTAAATATTCAGGGAGACTCTCTTGAATTACCATAGCAGAGCAGGGAGGAGCAGGGCAGGTGTTCCAACTGCACTATTCCAGTACTGTGTGTGGTTCATGCTACTAGCAATACTGACTGTTCCAGATGCGTTTTTGGAGGAGCATCTCTAGGTGAATCTGCTGATGAACTCAGCTTTGCAGCCTGACACCTTCAGATCTAGATTCCGAGCAGCGCCTTGTTCGTATCTTAAGAGCTCCGGCTCTCTCTGTTGCTGTGTCCTTATCCAAAGGAGGAAAGGTTCATCCTGACTCTGCCTCATCTAAACCAGCACCACTCTCTCCCACCTCAGCTTTGCTAACTTGCTTTTCCACTAACCAGTAGTTCAACTGCAGGCAAAACCCAGTGCTGAGCAATGAAGCGCGAGCAGTTAAGGTGAAAAACGCAACGAAAACCACATAGCTAGAACATTTTTTAACTGCTTTTGTAACTGCAGGGGCTGAAAACAAACCAGCCCTCTATGAGAGACGGCACGGGCAGTACAGCCCGCAGCAGGGACCGACAGGGACGGGGTGGTGCTGTCCAATACCGGTGCCCGTTCCCATGCCGTCCCGCAGCGTGCGGCTGCCACTCACACGGCATTTATTACCACTCACCCTCAGGACCGGCCAAAGCCCTCCACCGAGCCTTTAAACCACGGGCAGCACGCGCATTGGAGACCTTCTCATCCATGAGAAACTGTTTAAAGCAAGAATTTAACAGCCACCGTTGTTTGTTTTCATTTTAAAGCTGAAGCCTGCAGTTACACCGTATTTCCTTGTAACAAAATTAGACTGAAATGGGCAATAAGCAGAAGACTACTTTTAGTAACTCAGTTCTGCTTCTGCTCCATCTTTCCTGCACCATTTTCATTCTTACTTCAGCTTACCTCACAGTCAAATGAGTACAAGAGCAAACGGCTCTGCTCCACAATTGCTAGAAGGGGGTGAAATCTCATGAAAATTACGTGTAGAAGATGAGGTGCAGAAGCAATTCCACAGAGGGAGCATGGGGAGCTGTACTTCACATTTTGGCTATATAGAAGGGACCAAGCTTCAGTTACTGCCTAAGAATCAGAACGTGTCCTCTCAAAACCGTCTGCAGGAAGGCTGTGAAGAGTAATGCTGATTGTAAGGAATTAAAATTGTACGTGATAAATAGGTTTTTAACAAGTTGAACAAAGAAAGAGGGTTTGGCAGATAATACAAGTATTTTAAAACATTTTTAAAACAGTGACAGGAGCCCACAGCCACAAAAAGCATATCAGTAGAATCAGCGTTGCTTAAAGTGAGGAAACTGAGGCCCAAACGTGAATACTTAATAATGCAATGTTTAAGGAGATCTGCAAACGCACTGTTATCACATTTGTTTATTTAACAACTGCAAGTATCTTATGATGTACATCAGTTTCACAAAAAAGTTAAATTTCTCTGTTTAGTGGTACACAAAAAAGCTTTAGAAACTTGAAGTCTAAGAAGAAATGGAAGTGTAGTTCAGGAAAGTGCACTTAAAAGCTGAATGCCAGCAATTTTAAAATAGTTTTTACGCTCTTTAATATCAGGTGATGCCTTAGTCACAAATTTAGCTATACACACAACGTCTTTGATTTTCCTTCCCAAATAAGCACTGTAGAGAAGTGACGCAGCAGCCACCCTTTGCACCTCTCTCTTTTGCAGCTTTCACTCGTATTCACTCCCTCAAGTCACACAAACGTGATTGTGGCTGCTCTGTTACTACAACACAGCAACTCCAGGAGATAGATGATGTGTGCGAGCATGTGTATATTTATATATACTTTTCATATATAAAAATACACGCTATAGTATAAAAAAAAAAATCCAGATAAACTTTTATTCTCACAGTAGCAAATATATCAACTTATTTTCACAGTACTTGGTTTTACTAACTGGGACGCCCAGAATGATTCAAAGTTACTTCCTCCAAAGCTGGGATTCACCGGTCCCGCGTTCCGCAGGTCAGGCAGAGCAAGCGCGCCCGTCTCGAGGCCGTTTGAGAGTCTGCAGAGAAACTCCGCTCCCTTACTTCTCTTTCAATCACCCCCACCATTAAGGGCTGCTTCGTACCTTTCACCAGAATCTCTCCCTCAAGCAGCGGATTCTAAAAGGCCTGTGGTTCAGTCATTCCGCCCGCTGAAAGGCAAGCTGTACAAATGGGTGGCTGGTTTTGGCTGAAGGGAAGCGTCAGCCCCTTACCTTGCCGTTACTGTCTTCACAGACATAGGGGACACGCCTGGCGCAGCAAGGGCTGTCCCGTAGTTCGGGTAAGGTGACGGTACAGTCCAAGGCAAGCATACACACCAAATGTAGACCAAAAGATACCACGTTCCCCAACAGTACCACTTTTCGTCTCTGCTGAATAGTGGATCTTAGCTGAAATTAAACCCAAACGTGGGTTTAATCGTGTATAAACAATATATACCACGCGGAGTCAGCTTAGCAAGGCATACAAATCTCTCTTCAGTCAACAAGAAAGGATCAAGTAATTTTAACTGTTGAAACCAAAATGTTAGACTTACGTGAAAACCTGTTTCACAACTGGAATACAAAGAACAAGATTTATTAAGGCCATCAGAAAGCAAATATCATCGGCCGTAACTCGTATGCAGCCAGAGGATTATGCCAGCTGAAGAGTAACCGGGGTTTACAGTGCGCTTTTCCCTCGTCTCTCAGGTTCTGTGTATAAGCTCGCTTCAGCTCTCCTGTACTGCCATACAACCACTTGCGGCCCCTCTCCCAAAACCCAAACCACCTGCCAGACGAGGCAAACCTGTGGCGCTCCTCAGCCTCAAGTCTCCGGGTAAACACACAAAACCCAAACACGCTTCCTTCTAGTCTTATTTTATCTGAATACTTCGGTGCAGACTAAGTCTGCTGAGCGCAGCCTTTTCCCTCCCAGCCCCATGCGCGCTGTTAACCCTTTCCTCCCGCACCAAATGGCCGAGCAAGCCCTGGCGCTGATTTTCCAGCAGGGAAAACAGTGGCTGCATGGCTCCGGGCAACACTAGCCGCATTTAAGACCGCAGGTCGGCTGCCTGTTGTTTTATTCTCGTTTTGTTTCCACCCACCGGCCCCATTTGTCATAGGGTTCTGTTCCAACAGCTCGTTAGGCAGGTAAGTAACAGCTCAGAAGGACACGGCAGAAAGGCAGCTCAAAAGCACGCGCAGAGAAAGGGGAAAAAGAGACGACAGTTAACCTGAGTATCAGAAAATGCTACAAAACTTGGCGTGCGCTTCTTACAGCCTTTGGCACAAAAACCCCCAAGTGAGAACAGCAGTAATCAATCCTAAGAAACTCGTGTGCAAGTAAAGTTGAAACATTTCTACTCATCACCTCCTAAAAACTTAATTTCTAAGCCTGAAAAAAAGTGTACTTAACGAAGCACAGCTGTCATATTCCACTTTCACCTTGGGAGAAAGACGGGAACAAGGACGATAAAGGTAACGAAGGTGTAGAGAAATGTATGAGCTACTTTCCAATTGCAGGTGTAGGGGAGGCAATATCACGTGGATTCAAGGGAGCATTTTAGCAAACCAACCCCCAAAGGAATGAAGTGACTTGTTTTTAATGTGTCCTTTTCAACAAATATTGTAAGGGATCCACCGCCACCCTCACCCATCTCAGTACGACTCCGTAACCAGCAGGAGACTGGCGGGGGGGCGGGGGGGGAGGCACACAACCCCAAATATTTGACTTCACCTCCAAAGAAAAGGGGAGGATGTGGGGACACACAAACAGGAACCCTTAAGTCCTCCGTATATAAACATCCAATTTGCTACTCCTCAGCATTCACTAGAACGGGTACACAGTTGAGACAAGCAGAGGAACTGCCTCCTGCCACCTCCTCTTTGGGATTGCCATGGGAAAGCCAAATGGGAGCATCCCATCACCCACCGGCACCGCTCGCTCCCACGCTGTGAGCCGCGTCCTGTGCGCCCAATGTCTCGGAGGTACTGTGCGGTGGGACCGCCGTCCCGCTTATAAGGCTTCGTGGTGTGAAATGCAGCTTACGGGTACAGTAGCCACGAGCTGCTGCCAGCTGCCTGCTCCTCACTGCTGCTGCTCCCAAACAAAGCCGGGTTCTGAGACGTTTCTTCAAAGCTCAGTGCATTTAGCAAAACTTTCTTATAAAATACACTTAAGGATGATAACAGAATCATCAGAATTTAAAAGAATATTAGGTTACAGTCATTGCATAAAGTTATTATTGTTTAAAAAAAAAAAACCAACAGATTTGAAAGAATACACTTCTCCTTTGCAATAAAAATCCAAGTAGAAAAAAAAAAAAAGGTATTTTCAGACACAAATCCCAATTTGTAATCACATAAATCTGATGGTTGCATCTCACAGTCAACTGTACAAGCCACCTGAAATCCTCCATATGTGCCAAATGATTTCCTCCTGTAAACCAGGCTCTCTCCCCAGCGTACTGAGTAGTCTTCAAAGTGCTGCTAACACTGGCTGCATCCCTGCAGGTTTGCTCCCCTACATTCATTCAGGCTTTTCGTCTCACAAACTACTATATTCTCTGTATCTTTAGTTTTAACTCTAAACTTCCAGTTTGCTGTTTTACATTAATGGCACTTATTGTAAAAAAAACCAACAAAAACAAACAAACAAACAAATAAATCAAAAAGAGAACATTTAGGCACAGAAAACCATGATCTGCCTTTCACCTCTGCAGCTGCATAGATGTCTACCAGGTCCCAAGCCATGGCCGTGCTCTGGAATTCCGGGCCACAGCCCCTTGAGGACTCGGCTTCTTTATTTTTATGATTAATAAAGCTAGTTTTCAGCTAAGAAGGAAAGACTCAGCTATTTCCAATGGATCAATCGGGGTATTAGTACATTTTGGTTCTTGGATCTACTGCAACTGAGACGCAAAGAACCACCACGGTTCCATTAGCCTACCTGTATGTACGGAAAACGTTTTTCATGTGGTCTCTGCCCGTCCCCTCCCTCCACCTCAGCACATCACAGAGGACTGAAAAGGCAACGCAAAAGTGCAGAACGACAGTATGTTCCAGGTCCTCAAGTCAGTGAGAGACAACGATTCACATCTGATTTGTCTTTTCATTCTGGGAGCCATCTGGCCTAACAAAATGATGCTCCTGGTGTGTTTTTTCTATTTTTCTGAAAAAATAAACCACTAAAAATTTGCCATCGTTCTAAATTTCATCATGCAAGCTGGCCATGCCTTCTTGAACAAACCGTGCAACCCATGTCCCTGTCAATTCAACCACATAAGTTACTCCACTAACCAAACCCTCTATTAAGTAACTCGGAGAGGCGGAGGGAGAGAACCCATTGGAAGCATTTACTGTTTGGAAGGAAACGGAGCGGCTCCAAAGGGATCGAACTCTAGCGCCTGTTGCTGCTGGCTCTGCGCACTCTGCACAACCAGTTCAGTGAAGGGCACTGCACCAAAGTCATCGGTTTTCAGCCCATCACCCCCATGAATGGCTCCATGCAAAGAGCTCTGCCTAGGTCTACCAGCCACCACTACTGTGCCGTGATCCCCGCGGTTGTCACCAAACCCTTGATGCTGGGGATGCCGCATCAAGTCCGGCGGATGGAAAGGTTTCGCTCCGAAAGGATCCAGCAGACTCTCATCCGTCTGCAGAGGGTTGGTTCGATCTTTGCTGTCAGTCAACGCAACGCTGATGTTCTCTTTGGAGTCCGAGATAGTCAGGAACTCGTTGCTGCTCTGCGAGTCCCTGCGGCCCGCTTTCTTGTGCCTGCGAGCTCTCTCAGGGGTGCGGTAGCTCGGTTTCAACGCCTTCTTCGTGGTGGTCGGGGTGCCGTGGTGGCGCTTTCCATTGTTCTTCGAGACCTCCTGTTTCATGCGCCTTTGGCGGGAAGAAAGCTTCTGCAGGTTACGCTGCTGTTTCACCTTCTGCTGCTGACTCCCTGTGATCTCTTCAAAAGGAACCAGCCCAAACAGGTCCTCTTTACTCCCACCGGTCTTGGGGAGAAGGGAAGGCTGAAATGGGGTGCAGCCAAAAATATCGACACTCCGTGGAGAGGTGGGGGAGAGCAGAGCCTCAGTTCCCACCAGCTGGCCGTCTTGCTGAGACGCCTTTTTGCTGAAGGGGGCTTTTGTGAACACATCGAAGTCATCCTGCTCTTGGTTCAGGCTGGCAAAAACCACCTGAGAAGAGACATCTTTGTCCGTTCTCTCTTTTGCCTGAGGCTGCAGGGTAAAAAAGGGCACTGCCCCAAACACATCAAATTCTTGGCCAGGGTTCACCTTCATGACAGTACTTGGCACCTCAGACGAGGACATACGCAGTGAACCGGCTTCTTTCACTTCACCACTGCCCACACCATCTCTGAACCTACTGCCCAGGAGCCCATCCACAGATTTTTGCTTGGTACGATCAGAATCAGAGTCAGAACTTTGCTTCTCTTCCTCCTCTTCCTCCACCTCTTCCTCAGAGTCCATGAGCAGAGGCCGGTGGCCTAAATTCTCTGGTTCTGTATCATTGTCATCATTGAAGTCTCCATTCTCTCCTTGCAAGACTTCCTCATCCTCCTGTTCTTCTTCTTCTTCACTGCTCTTGGGAGAAGGAGGATCAGATTCAAAATCACTCTCTGACTCGTCACCACCTTTGGTCACTTGTCCCTCTGCAGTTTTCCTCCCTGCCCGGGGATCTCTAAAAGCATGGCTCAGTTTTCCAGCCTTGGTTGGGGTCCCTAAGTTATCTCCCGGATTGCTGGCTGAGTTATCCGCTTGTTTTCCAGGGGAACCTGCAGGTCCGAAGAAAAATGCAAAACAAAACATGAAATACACTCTTCAAGTCAACATTTGCTCCACACACGCCACAGCCAGACATACCAAGACTTGATGCAAGCTTATATTCTGTATTTACTGAGGCAAGTGAGGTGCAATCAGATCTAGTAATTCCAACACCACCCATAAAACTGACCAATGGTCAGACCTTCTGGCTTTACCCCCTCAAAGACAAGATGTCTAGAACTACACGGGCATGAAGGGGGGACCAACAGACACAGGTGATCTCCAGAGCCAGCCTGGTAAACGCTCAGTGGGCAGCCGCTCTTCTCCAGGAAAACAGGAAGCAGTATGCTTGAAAGATTTTAAGCTGGTTTTTTGGTTGTTTTGTTGTAGTTTTTTTTGGTTGGTTGGTTGGTTGGGTTTTTTTTAAAGTGGACAACCTATTTCTTGAAGTGCTTCTGCTCTGACAAATTTATTGCTCTAGTCATGGAAACAGCACAGGGAAAGAAAAAGTATTTAGCTATTTCAGTTATTTCACTTCAAATCTTGGGTACTTCACGGCAACAGCAGAGCTCCGAGGGCTCTGCTCTGCTGGCCCACCAACCCATCTGCTGCCCACTTCCCCTACACCAGGGAGCAAGTGCACCTTGTTGAGAAACACATGCCTTAAGGCTGCCTTTTGGAACGGTTCTCTGAGATGGTGTGGAGGTTCCTACCACACAGTCAGATACACACGGCAATACTGACAAATTCCATGTCGTTTCAGAAGGGGAACGAGCACATGACACCCCGTTAGTCCCCAGCCCTTCCTCTCCCGAGCTTTCACAGCACAAGACAATCCTACTCAACGTGTCCAAGACAATTAGGTTCCTCTAAGGCCTATTAAAATCAGGGACTGGGCGAGAGAGAAGTTGGTTGCAGTCCAACCTGCAGAGAAGATGACATGAGGTCACCACCCCTCTGTCCTGCCCTCGAGGGCAGCAGCTCCTTACAGCAGCTGAAGCAGTGGGACCTGGGGCCTGCCAAAAGCCCCACCACAGGTCCAGGCTTTGGGGGTTTTTGCCTCCCTAGTGTGTTTTAAGGCACACAAAGGGAAAGGCACAAGGCAACAAGCCCTGTGGGGAGACAGCAAGGTCATCAGCTAACATCGCTACACGAAACAGAGATGCCGCAGCACGGATGTCTTCCAACACATCTCTTGGTTCGAAATAGTCCCTCCCTCCCTCCCATCAGGACTGATGCTCGTAATTTGGTAACATAAACCCCACTGAGAATTAAGCTTGATGGTCGCTGCCGTTTGGTCATTTGAGGTCTCCCCAAGCGCTCCCCCTCGGTTACAGCAGAACCGGCCTCTCTCCCCCAGGGCCTTCTCCACCAATAAAGCCGCCAGAGCACACACTGTGACAGAGCACACACTGTGACAGTGCACACACTGTGACAGCAACACTCGAGAAGTTATTTGATTTGGTTTTTTTTAAAGCAATACTTGCCTGGGCATGTCAAGCTTAGAGAATGCCTTTTTCTGTAGTGGAACTGAAGCTCCACATTCAGCCCCTTCTAACTTCTAGTGTAGCTATTCAGGCAGAAAAAAAGCCGTTGCTTTAACTTAAATTTGAGGGAAGCGTTGTCTTGTTTGGTTCTAAGTAGTATCTGTCAGTTCAGTTTCGCTACGGGAAGGAAATTTATCTATTCTTTTTACTCCGACACCTTCATCCCTTCTCTTCACTACCTGACAACTAGAGCCAAGTGACCAATTCACTGATGGCTCCTTCATGAGGTAGAAATATCAGGAGCAATAAAGACTTTGCAGCAGTAAACAAAAGAGGTGGCAAAAGCGGATAGCCCAGATGAGCCTGCACAGTGCCATCCGTGCGGCACTCACCCAACTTACGCAAAACATGTTGAACCCCGCTGCTGCACAGAGATGTTTTCAGGAGCGCAACCAACTGCGGTATTCCCATTTGAAGAGAATGAGGAGCAGGCAGAACAAAACACTTGGACTCAGCTGCTGCAAGTCTACTTGCTCTTGAGATGTCCTTTTCCCTAGGACACAGGTCACACGGCAGCCACGCTGCTTTACGAATATGGAGTTGAACACGTAACGCTACTAACAGCAATGAGAATTCACGTCTTGTCAGACACAAAACAACTACCGAAAAATGGGGTGCAACACCTCAAGTGAGACTCGATTAGTTACTCCAGGCGGAGCGTTATGTGGGGACCAACCTTGAGAGGGGGACCAGAACGGCCAACCCAACTGTGTTTCTACTTGCACGAGGACGTGGACTGCCAGCCACATTACACTTGCCGAATTGTACCAGTGAGTTCACCATTCCCCACCAGGAATGGTCTCTCCAGCCCCTGACCCACAGCCGGGGACAGCTGCTGGTCCTCAGTCCAGCTGTAGTTAACAACTCTATGCCACAGACTGCCACTCCTCCCACCTAACCAAAACTAACACCTTCCACTTACAGCTTTGTTAAACAATTTCCAAAACTTTATCAACTCCACATGTTCACAGGATTGATAAATCTGGGGATGGAGCTATGCACCAGTCTTTTCTCTGAAAAAGTATCTCCAACCAGAATCCAGCCCGTGACTCCCTCAGTATTGTAGTATACAACATGACCTATCATGTAATTTCTTCTTTCACAAGAAAATTAGCATACAGCTTCCAAGCCAAATCAGTTTTTTTTCTTTCTACACCCTAGTTTAGACCAGAATATTAAGTTTCACATGAAAAGTTGTTCTTTTTAAAAAAGGCATTAATAGCCGATTTCTTCTCGCAGTAGCCATTTCGCTCTTCTGCAATCACACTTCAAATAACCCTCAAAATTGCGCAGCAATATATTTTGTGTATGGATTTAAAAACAAGATGACCAGAATGACTGAAAGCATCAGGTGATTAGGGCTTTGAGCTTGTTCTGCTTTGCTTCTGGTGTCAGATTGCTTCTTATCTACTGTAATTTTAAATACTACATATTTGCTTTACCCAGTAAATTAGAATGTGGATTATTTGGCTGCTTACTTTAGATTTCCCAAAGGTACAGCCTTCACATTGCACTATGTAACCCCCCGTCTTCTAAATCCTGCTGTTCCCAATGTTTACTGAAACACTAGTGTTACCATAAATGCAATTAGATTTAAAAGGAGAAGGAAAAGGAAATATTTCTAGGTTAGACGTTAACACCACTCCCACCTTTTCTGTATGTCAATACCTACACGAGTTTATACTCCCAAAGAACGATTATATTTTTGCATATACTTTTCATATGCAGAAAAGACTCTATCAAGTAATATTCTTTCAAGACAAGAACCGAACCACAGTCTATCTAACGGAACCGACTTCCCTAAAGGTCTCAATATTTGTTAATTGCTGCTACAGTCCACTCACTGCCAAACAAACTGCCAAGGACTCGGACACGACACAAACCCCAACCTCTATCTGCAGCTGCGGACATACTGAACAAGTAGTTTAAGCCACACCATGTTTCTCACGCAGTATCAGACCTCTCCAGACAGAACACACCAAACAGGACTTGACAACACATGGCCAAACACTCAGCGCAGTTTCCCAACCCACTCTCAATGTGTTAGTGCTGCCACACCACCATTCCAACACCTCTTAACCCACCCACCTCTAACTGTTATTCTTGCGGACCATATGCAACAAATGATTTTGGGAATCAACCATCCAGACCACCTCACTTTTAAGGGATCTATATTCGCATCCTAAATTTCCTCTCTCTAGTCTAACAATTGCCATCTCCAGAAGCACAGGGATGAACTCAGGAACGCCGTGGTGGGCAATCCCCGTTGCCGGAGAGGGGTGTCTGACAGCGATGCAGACTACTGTGCTCGCTCTGTGTGCGGCCACGCGTTTTGGTCACATACTTGGAGCTCTGGACCACTCTTCCAGGCCATGCCGAGCACGTTACTCGTTGGCAAAGACAGAAGCATGGAAGGTGCTTGAATAGCTAGCAAGATTATTGCAAATATGAAGTACTTAGTCATTTTTCCAGTATTTTCCAGACAGCAGTCGGTCTTGGCAGTAGTCAGTGTTGCGCTAAGGGCAGAGGGCTCAGCCGGCACACGCAGAATACAGCATGTGACACCCTTTGTGATGGCGAGAATGGGGAAGCGCCCAGGAAAAGGAAGCTTGAACCTGTGCACTTGTATATGTCTGTCCCTGCGCATGAAAAAACCTTTTCTGACATATCTCCATTCTGAAGCCACTCAAAGATAGCTCAAGCGTATTTATTTTTCCAGCCGCAACATCATCTCAGCACCAGGCAATTAACTGCCTATTAGCTCATCAGCTCCCAACCCCTCATTTCACTACAAATGATTTCGGAACAGGGTTTCTGCATTCCTAGCTCTTTAGCCCTGAATATTACTTTTTTATCACAGCAGGAAATTTATGTTACTGTATTGTATGCAGACTCAGAATTATCAAAAAGACAATGAATTTTGCGCCCAAGCTGTAGTAACAGCCCAATATTATTAAAATTTCAGACCCAGCACGTAAGACCCTACAGGTACAACCTCAACAGGCACGCAAGGGGCACGCAGCCGGTGATGCTGGGAGCTGCCACTGCTCCTGATTCACAGTTTTGAAGAAAACATTTTTATTTCTGAACTATTTAAAGAATGATGCCCTCAGTGCTTCCCCATATTCATCCATCAGGAAAGATCAAGTATCTTGCTTTATTCTTCCATTTGCGTTGAGGTGTTATAAAGAAACAGAGGCACCTGCTCCAAGCAGACATTAATCTAAAACACCATTCTTAAACACTTTGTAGCTTAACATAGCCAAACCTTACGGAAGAAACAGTCTCTGCACAGACCTTCTCATCAGCAGTGTCTTTGTTTGGTTCAGTCGCAATGACAGGGAGAAAATAGCAGCAGACTTGGGTCAAAACCGAAGAAACAAACATATCCTCAATAGAGCTACTTGTTTTCAACCCATGACAGAAATGTTTTGTTTTTCCAACACTACAGTTCCCCTTCTTTCACGCCTAAGAAAGTTAGCAAACTGAATAAACACAAAGAGCACTACAAACAGAACCAATACCCCAAAAGGGAAAATTCCTCCGTTAATGACAATTTAATGCTCTGGCCAAACAGATTTCAAAAATGAGGTGTTCTGTCACATTGATTTCATGCAATCTTCTCAACTTGAACTACTGCAGAGGCTGTTCAGATATATATTTATACCATAAAGCAGCAAAATGTTGAGTAACATCTGTTTGTAATGTACTGTTCAGATTACTACACTTCTAATCAGGTTTGCATCTTGTAGAGGACAATTGTTCTTCGCTCAAATGTAAGGCAGGTGGAACATCTTTAATCGTATAAGAAGATCCCAATCTTCAAGGAAATTTTCTGTTCTGATGTTCTTTTTCGAGACATCCGATTATAAGAGGATGAATTCCCCCTAACAACCGCAGTAATTACATGCCTTCTGCTGGTTCATCATTTCAGGGTATTGCGGGGGTGGCGGAAGAGTGGGGCGTAAGGGCTTTAAGCTTGCTTCGAATTGGTAGCATACTGCCACCATCATTTCAGAACAATTTGCCACATGTCAGGCCCATGGATTACCCGCATGCTGCAACTAAATCTGCACTACTTCTTTGACAACAGCCAGAGCAGCAGCTGCTGAATATCGTAATGGATTTACAGTGCTTACCACCTTTATTTTCAAGAACAAAAATGGGAGAACATGGCACTTATGCCTGGCATCTCCTCCTTAGCCACTCTTTCAAATAAGTAGTCTACAGGTTGAAGCATGTTATTAAAAAAAAAAAAAGAGTGCAAAGTGACAGGGATTGCTTTAAGATTAAAAAAAAAAAAAATAATAAAAAAAAATAGTAAATAATAAAATCCCTGAATCATTTTGGAGAGTAAAAGCACAGCACCATCACCGCCCACACATACTTATTCTTGTGATGTGTGAGTAAGTTCAATTTACTTTGGAAGCATTATCTAGAAAAACTAAAGTGTAGAGATTGTCTCGATACAGAGTAAGATGCTGAACCTGCACTCAGCAAGTAGTATGAACAATACCTGAAACCATAGCCCAGGAGAGGTTACGAAGGAACATAAGCAATATTTTCAGTGAGTACAAATATTGGTATGAACTTACTTAATTGTCAAGTTACCTAAAGCTTGAACACTGTACAACAGCCATTTTAAGATGTGGGTCTGGGCATCTTTTAATAAAGAATTCAAGAACATTGAACGCCGAACAAACATGAACTGGTGGCAGAAGCTGCTTTAGTGTCGCAGAGGAAGTCGGCTCCAGTGTTTTTGACTTGTGTTCTCTCGTTTGTTATTTATTGCTGAATTATAGCCAGTTGTGTTTCATTTAAAGCTTCAGACTGCATAGTAGTCCAAGGGCTGCAAAGCCGCAACACACAAACTTGCAGTGGTTTGAAACCTTGTTAGACCCAGTAACCAAACGCATAGTTCTCTCCCACTTTTCTTCATGCCAGAAGAACCCTCTTTGCTGCTGCCACAGGGTGAATGCTACTATCGAGCTACCGCAGCAGAGTCCTTCCAAAGACATATTGTGTCCGAGCCTCCAGCCGATGCCCATTGCGCTGCTCTGTGGCACACAGCTGGTTGGCTTCTGCCACATCCACCCAGCTGGGACTGGTGAGTTACATACATACAAGCAGCACCGCATCTACAGTACAGAAAATAAACTTCACAGACATTCGGTAGAACAATTCAACAGATGACCTGAAGCAGAGCCTTATCCCACTAAGAAGTCAGAAGACAGCTCACTCTAATATTCTCCACAGGAGCAAAAGGTGTAGCAGACAGCTTCACGTCAGCACTTGCGAAGAAATTCCAGTCAGGGTTTACCGACATCTTCTCTTCTCACACAGCCCATCTTTATGATTTTGAGAGTCCCCTCAAATCTTGTATTACTTCTCTGAATTCCAGTATTAAGCTGAGAGAAGCAAAAGGCCCAGTTTAACCCCAGAAAAAAATAGTGTAAACAAACATAAAATGGCAAAACGCCACTGAGTTCAACCCAACAGCAAACTGTATTATATTCATAATTCCATCTTATAATATGAAGATAACAGAAAACACAAGTCTCTTCTGAGTTTCCAAAACACTCAACTTGAAGTTAACAAAGGCTGTTACAACACAAGCTGGTTAACACACACCCGAATGAAAAGCTTCCATTCCAAAATGCTGACCAAAGGAGCCAGTTTTTCCACTGTCACCATCCAGCGTTTCAGGCATTCACGAACCACAATCTGTTTTCCAGATGTTAGGTGCCTGTCCTACATGCCCGTCACTGGCTATCCAACTGTGCTTTCTTCTTTTCCAAAGGAAGTATGCAATGTTAGTTTTATTTCTATCAGATTGAGCACTGGAACTGTTCCTCAAGCCAGTTTTCTCTTCCAGGCATCTCAAGATCTAAGCCATTACTGTTTTCCACAAACATTTAGGCATAGAAGAGTGTGTATATCAACTTTACATGTAGTACTTGTGAAAACACAGTTAAGAGGATAAACACCAAGCACGAGTAACCCTAAGCGCTGCTACACTGTGTTCCTATCAACAGATAACAGTTCCTATTATCCGATAATACATTAGTTCATTTCACACAGCTCTTGTCACGCTACGCTGAGGGCAAAGTGACATCCATCTTGTTGCTGGCTCTCCATTCCCACCTGAGAAGAATAAGCACGGAAGCTTTGACAGATAAGAAGCCTTAGTCCGTCCGGCTCCAGGTTCTCCTTCCCGGTGATCCTTGCAGCAGCAGCGGCTTGAGAAGCACTCAGCTCCACAGGGCGAACCCCAAGGGCTCACAGCTCTCAGCAACCCAGAGTCCTTTCCAGCGACGGTAAAAGGTTTCACATCTCCACCGCTGCACTGCACTTGTGTCACCTTCCCGGACACGTGTAAAGGTACCTGATAGCACTCATTTTGCTGGACTCCCAGCTCCTGATGTTAAGCTGTTGAGTCAAAAGTTGATACACGGATCTTCTGCTTCTTGCTGCTATCTCACGTCAGGCAATAGAAATTAGTTTAATCAAATGCTGCTTTCAGCAGAGAACACATAAGCCTCCAAAGTAAAAGAAATACTCTGGATGACTACTCAGCTACAGTCCATATACAACGTTTATGAACCTGAGACCGATGTCAGACAGCAAAAAAACCACAGCAGAAAAAGATCACAGTCCCAACTCAAGGTTGTTAATACAGCAGAACACATCTTCAATAGGAACTGTCACTTTAAGTAAGTTTTTCTCTTTTTATTTTAAATAGCTTGTATTGTCAACATTTAATCTTATCATAATTCAACAAGTCAAAACCAGAGAGAACATATTATACAGAAATCTTAAGTACAAGTAGCAATCAAAATATTAAAGACTTTTGTCATTTGTCCTAGAAAGTCCTGAACTAAAAATAAAATATGCCTATGTCCACACCATTCTCCTTTCCTTAGTTGTCTTACAACACCTCATTTCAAGACATTTCGAATAATAATTCCGTGGACAAAACAAACCAGCTTTTGAAAGATGTATCTTCAGATTTAAAGACTTCTCCTATCAGATTTGTTTAAGCGTAGTTCACTGTTAACATAGAATTAAAAATACCTTCCTTGAAGTCAAGCCAGTACGCACACTTGTTGAAATTCCAGTTAGGAGTCAGTAGAAAAAGGGCTACTGAGAAACGCGTTTTGTTTTTTCCAATGAAACACGCAACAATTGACAACCCACCCCACATTTCTCAAGCAGTCTGGCTTTTCAGCCATGACTGAACTAGGGTTCCCCCTCACCCCTTAGGAGAAGGCATCTCCCCTTATATTTTAGTACGTCAAAAATTAAAGCTTGTATTCGAAGCAACAAAAATAAAACATATGACATAATACAACCTGGCCATTCATTACAATCTAAGCTATATTACAACTATCTGAAAAACAGCAATGAGCAAATACATTTTTAAGACATAAGGTGAAGAAATAAGAAAAATAATCCCTAGAGACATGGGTACGAACACTCAAGAGAGGAGACGAAGCACTTGATAGCCTCCATCTCAGATCAAATGTAACTATTACTGTTCATCTTGCTTGTGAATTTAGGCTGAGCTATAAAACAAAGCAACCTCTTTAATGAAGACTTTAGAGTAAATCCTTCCAAACGCCCACCCGTAGACTGCACCTATAGAGCAAACATTTCTTCATGCCGCTTTCGCGTTGTATTGAACTACTGAATATTAACGGGATGACACGAGGCAAACTTGTCTTTTCTGAATCAGCAGAACAAAACCAGAAACTAGGAACAGAGAAAGAGACCGAGCAGAATTAAATCAAGTCTTCCTAACAACTGGAGCAGACAGGGATGCAGAGGTATTGTTACAAATTGCCTTGCAGAATACACCAGCGTTATCCTATTTGCTCTTCGCCACGCACAGCGCAGGAGTGGTTGTGAGCGCTCAGCAGCCCTTCTAGGCTGTCCTCAGGAACGCAAGGTGAACCCGAAAGGAAACACAGATGCTAACTTAGAGTGACCCCAAGTAATTTATTTTAAGGCATGTTATCTGAGCTTTTTAACCTCTGTAAGAATGGGTTTTAGAAGTCGCATTAAGGCACCTTTATCACATAAGCACTCTCAACGAAGTTTTGGCAGGAATCTAAGTGACTCGATAAGTAATTGAAGCCATTTTTACCATTTAACTGTCATGCAGGCTTTACTTCACCACAGGTACCGCAAAAATGATTAAAGCACTCATCAAAGAAGTGTTAAAACTGGCAATTAAGTTGCAGGATGATGCAGTTTTACAATCACAGACAATGTTCACATACATAATGATTTTTACTTCCATCCAAAGTATAAATAGCCAAAAGTGAACTGAAACAGAGTAATGAACATTCATCCCACCTCCCTCAACGTACAGATCACATCAGATATTGTTCGTTTTGATTCAGTTCGCACCAAAACTATGCACTATATGCAGCGGAAGCTTACAGTCTTAACTTGGCAGGAGAACCGAGCTAGAAGACACAGCATGACTTGGAAGCAGATTACAAGGAACTAGCAAAATTTGGTCTTAGCAATAAATTTGTCTTTAGCAAAAGCACTTCTGGTTCTGCTCAAGTGATTCCCACTGCACTGGTCCAATGTGTTTGCACCGTGAAGACTTCGTAGTCTGTACACAGTACCAGTACCAGGAATGGGATGCAGAAGTATTTCTTAATTGGAGGTAATCAACATACTAAACATCTCTTCAGCCCATCCACTGTCATGAAGCAGCCAACACCTTTATCATTCTTTGGTCATTTAACCGGATGTACATACTTCAACAAATACATACATATATATATGTACATATGCATACATATATATAGGAGGTAGTGATGCTACAGATGTAACTTGCCTGGGTGAGAAATGAAAGGAACAGAACCAAAGGGATCCTCAGGAGGATTTTTCTGTGGAGCAGAATGTGGCTCCACATTCTTATCTGAAGATGCTCTCCTGTCCACCAGCCTGTCTGTAAAAAACAAAATGGAACAGAACAAAAAATAAAATAAAATAAAAATGGCATGTCTTATGCCTACACAAAGATATCTACTGTATGGGGTGAGGGAGGAACATCCTCTCGATTAGGGCTCGTGGTGGATGTTCTAAAGACGTCCTACATCTCGAACTCATACTTCTCGCTCATTCAGGAAAATTCACCTGCACAGACCTATTGTTAACCCCATCCCACGAGCAGCACGGATTTCACTATGGAATGCTTTAAATAAGGTTCCTTCTTTTATGTTATATGCAGCCTATTCACTCCGTAATACAAACTACTGGATCTCTGTGCTCTTGAGTTTCTGAAGTCAGAATCACTATGCTCATCTAATAGACAAAATCATTCTTTTTACGCAAGTTTTGGCCAGCCTTTGCCACAAAGAGAGACAAGTTGACTGCCACAGCAAAACAGCTATGAGTACCTTTTATTTAACATCTGTCAGTAAGTAAAAACAAACTGAGTATAACACACTATAGAGAAATATAGTGTCTGTTTTGTACGGTGTTCAACCCTTAGGAGACTAGTTGTTGGGTTTTTTTTAAGTACACGTACAAAATCGTTTTAACACAGGCAAAAATTCAAAGTAGTACTAACAGTAAGAACAAGTTTTTCTGTCCAAGGTCATATTGGTGCCAATTTCAGATCCAGCCCACCCAGGCCAAGCATCACATTGCAACTCGGGAGGGTCCAGCAAGCCCCATCAGCCATTTAATATCACCCTGCGACACAGTGTTCCCTCTTCAGCAAACATCCTACACCCCCTGTGCTAAAGACACGGCATTTTGCTCGCCCCTTCTTTCAGCACAAGCAGCTGCTCTCGCAAACGGTCTGCAGCACAACCTTCGTGACAATTCGCCTCTGCGGAGATGCAGCTGAACTGTGCCCTAATTACGTATCAAGCTACCTGCACGTTTGCTATGCAGTCCTTCAATGCAGCAACCAGGAGACTGTCCTAAGGCAACCCCCAGGGACCAGGCAGCAAGCTCATCTCCTTCAGACAGATGCGTATTAACCCTCTGTACAAAGCCCAGGAGTTTTGAAATTACATGCCACTTTTCACAGACAAGTGTTCTGTTTGTATTCGAGCGTCCGTAATGTGAACTCTTTTACTCTTCCCTACCATGAGACTCCCCGAAGAATTACAAGCAGGAGTTATTCCATTACAGCCAACCCCTACTCAAACTATCATCCCAACCGGGGGCTCCCAGTGCAGGAGATGAAGTAGTTGCCCTCACCTCAACACGTATATATTGAAATAGGGAGAGACTGACAGACCCAAACAAAATAACCCTGCAGTGACCCAGCCATGCAGGAAAGGATACTAGCCGAGATGCACGGAAGACTAACAGCTCTGTGTTGTACACCACTGGCTTTGAGCCTTGCAGACAAACAACGGCTGAGCATCGCATCCAACAGCAGCTCTTATTCCTCCGTCTCAGCAGTCATACCCACATTGCTTTGTCTCCTCAGGCAGGAAGGGTTTGGTTTTGGGGGCGTTTTACTCTAGACTAACTTTTAAGAGTGCGACAACTTCAACTACCCTTTAGAGAGCCCCTGCAGATATTGGCACACAAGACTATGCAAGTTCCAGCCCCCAGATGATCATCACATCTCCCAACTTCAGCAGCAGGGCTAGGGATAATGGAAAACAAAATGGATTGCCGTGCTAAATGTGCAATAAAAATTGAAGTGAGCCAATACAAGGTTTCAACTCCTCCATAGCACCTAGGCATATATATACTGGGATACATTTCCCCAGAAACTCAAGTTTATTATTTGTCAATCCATCCAATCTAAGGCTATTAGAAAATGACAACCCATTTTTCCAGTCTTCTGTGGCACAAGTGTCATTTGTCCACCTCGTAACAAGATCCACTCCCTTGATCAGAGACTGTTTGAGAGAAACGAGACAGTGATGGCTTCTCCAGCTTCACACAAGCAGAAGCAGATTCAGCAGGGCTATCAGTATTAGACTTAGTTGTGCTTCAGATACAACTTCCTTTAAAAAAAATCCAATGATTTTTCCCCTCGGTGAACAATCATACAAATGCAGCCCAGACTGCTGCCAGAGACACAATAATGAGCCACGTCGCACAGCAGACCCTTCGATAGAAAAGCGCAGTTATTTAAAACCAGAACCAAGGAATCCAGCTGCTCACACTCCGGTGTCAGGCCCCAGATTCCTCAGGAGACAGTGCCCTCAGGACTTTCTCAAGTGCAAGCAGCACCAGTAGCCAAGGAAAGCCCGAGAAGGGCCACAGCTCTTCCTGCAGAGATGGCCCAGACAGTTCCTTCATACTGCACGTATTGCACATGAGATGGGCACAGAGCTCTGCCGGCTTTGCACCCACAAGTGCCTCTGTTGAAGCACTGTGATCCTTCTGAGCATAACAAGAAACTTCCTGCAATTCAGTGTGAAGGCTACACTGGTGTTTTTTCCCCAGTGAGAAAGCACGCTCGTTTTCTTGTCTTCCATTCCTGCACAGGTTTAGTGGTTACAGGAACTCTCTGCAAGAAATCCATCTCTTCACAATGTTGTCAGAACCTCAGCATCCTATGTTGCTCCTGCACCATCATTAATGCTGACAACAATAACAACAACAGAAACAACAGTGTACACAAAACCCAGGAACCCCACCCTGTACCTCCATACCAAAGTTCCCCACAAAGTCACTCCATTCAGAAATCTGCATTCAATTGCACACTGCATTTCACTGCAGCTGTCAGCTTTGTGCTATGGAAAGTTTCAGCAAGTATAAGGAAGGTATTCTTTTCCATGACTTAGCTCCCTTTTCAAAGGAAAAATGGTTCATCATCACGGAAATACCCACCGCTACACGCACTATGACAGTAAGCTACTGCATGCATGAAGCCAAACGGTAATGTTAGCCTGACAAATTGTGGTGACATCTTGATCCACTAACAAAGGCTGTGTATATTTAATTTCTCGTGTATTACTGTCACAAACACAACAGCTTTAGAAATACTTGACAGATTTAAAATATTTTTAATTTATGTATAAACCATCAGCTCAACAATACAAACCAGGCTTTTGGAAGTGGAAAAAAAGAATTAACGTTTTGAACGCTGCTCAAGACCACATAGCATCACAACAAGACAAACTTACATAACACTGTAAAGGAGTTATGAAGTACAGGACAGCAACCAGGTTTAGTAACATGAAATAAAGCTATTTATCGAAGCTGTATCTTCAATTCTCCTTCCTCTAGATGGCACAGTGATTCACAGCAAACTCAAAAATTGAGCAAGAAAAATTACCTAGCAGTAAACAGCAGTCTTCTCTCCTAAGAGATAACCTACATCTAAAGGGAATTAAGCTTTGATCCTTTAGATACATCTGAGGAAATTCCAGGAAGCACTATACAGTTGAAGAAAATTTTATAGGTGTAAGCCTTAACTGTACAATATACCTCTCAATTTCTCATTAATCCACCTACCTCTACAAAATACCAGGTAGCAAAAATAAGTATAAATACATCTGCTTTGACGGCATAAAAGGCATTAACACTGCAAGGTAAGTTCATACAATCTTTGGCATATCGTCCTTAGTATCAGAGAACAAAATTAAGGGTCTTTGAAGTAGCTATCTCTGTGTACACCCAAACACACATACAGCGAGATTAAAACTAGCAGTGCTCCCCCTCCACTGCACCTCTAACAGAAATCAAGCCAAAAAGCCCAAGAAAAGCTATATCTGTGTCTCATGTAATGCATAAGCAAGCCTGCCATCTAGTGTACTATTGTTCACACAAATAATGGTTTTTATTTCTATTTTTACAGCTTCTGTATTCAAATGACTGCAAACCCCTGATACTGGTTATTACTAAGCACAACTGTGTTGTTATGTTTACTTTTCTGATACAGCATATGAAGTTTATTATCACATCCAGCTCTCCTGTGCACCGCATTATCTTTACTCAGAGGTGAGCCAATAACATGCCTGGGGAGATTTAGTCTTTAAAAACTTAAAGGGTATTTTCACACATGCAGTACAAAAACTGAACAACAGAATCAAAGTGGTCGTTAACTGTACTTTCTGCTGGAGATTTAGAGGCAGCAGTTAGCGGCACCGAGTTCCAAGTTACTGTGTCCTTCACTCAGTCTAAACGTGCACGCACTTCAGCATTTTCACCAAAAGGGCTGTCAAGCACTGGAACAGGCTGCCCAGAGAAGTGGTTGACTCACCGTCCCTGGAGGTATTTAAAACACCTGTAGACATGGTGCTGAAGTACATGCCATAGCGGTGGACTTGCAAGTGGTAAGATCATGTAGTCCAGCTGTTAACCTAAGGGTCTTTTCTAACCGGAACGATCCTATGATTTTCTGTTTCCCCAGCTTCCTATACCCAGCCTACTGAGCTACTCCAGGCAAGCGCATTTCTCGTATACCACTCCCAGCTTTTTTGTAAAGCCACTTCAATTGTGTCCTTGGTCAACATTTTCTTCTGTACTTCAGTTGTTCGAAACACATGGCTTAACCAAATCAATCTCTTAAAACTTACCATAACTACAGTCAGCAGTTCAGCCGTCAGTTAAAGAACCTGCAAATGGGTAATGTTGTGCCGACCTTTTGGTTCAAGCTAACCTCCAGATTCAAGACTGTATTATTTCAAAAGACTTCTCAGGCCTCACTTGGAAGCAGTGTGCATGAAGATACTCAGTTCTACTACTAAATATTTTAAAATTCTAAACTTGCATTTGTAAAGAACGCCTATTTTTCAGCTGGCACAGTAGCTATTTTCCCCAGCTAACAGTACATCATTTTACTGCAAAATGTGCGCAGGCTACATCCACATCTCAGAAGTAGGAGTCTTATTTTAGCAATACAGCATATAAGTGAAAACAATCAACTAGACTTCCACAAAAAAAAACAACCCACAAAAAAAAAAACAACACACAAAAAAAAAACCCCAACAAATAACCCCAAAGAACCAGTCACCAGTTAAGGATTAACAGGTAACATGCACATCTTGTTCAGCCACATTTAATGACAGAAAACCAAGAGAAAATAACACTGAAGGGATAGTATCTTTGGGTTTTGCTTTTTTCTTGTTTTTTTCCCCAATTACTTGCAATTCAGCTTTATTCCATTTTTAATTGCAAGGTACTTGCTGATAGTCAGCCAAATATATACAATCTGTTTCTTGACGTTGTCACATCTTACAAGTCTGACT